>NC_079518.1:10246010-10246136 GCF_000801105.2 Raphanus sativus
ATAATATCTAATAATGTTAGTTTGGCATTTTTGACCTACAACAACATTTTCTAGATTCACATACGCCAACTAACTGAATGGTCATAAAAGGAAAAATTCATTGACAAAAAAAAAAGAAAAATTTCA
>NC_079518.1:10246236-10261614 GCF_000801105.2 Raphanus sativus
ACAAAATATATTTGAGCCTAATTTCTTGGATCATATTCAAAATAATATGAAAATATACTCCTTTCCTTATAATATTTTATCAATGGTTTAATGTTATTCTGTTTTTTATAGAAAATATCTTGTCACTATACTTTTTTTATTTGTTACTGATTTAGCAAGGTCTATCTGTTATAGATTTAGATTTTTATTATGATTGAATATTTCCTTGGTTTTAGGCAAAACAAGTTAATTTATATTTTATTTCATAAATTAAATATTTAGTGGTATATGAATCCAATAGTTTTTTTAATAAAAAATTTTAATTTTAATTTTTTTAAAATAAATTCATTAATTTGCAATATGACTATTCGAGAATTGTTTTTTTTTAATTTTGACTGTTTATTTCCAGTTTTAATTTTCTTATAACTATTTTAAGGCTAAATTAATCCAAATACATCATGCATAATATATTTAGACTACAAAATGTTTATGGTTGTTTTGTTCGACACAAAAAAAAGATATTATTATTTTCTCTTGTAATATCAACACATATTTCATAATGAAAATGGGATTTAAAATATACAAGAAAAAGTAGGTAAGAAATATGCAATTAGTGACATGAACTACACTTATATAACCAAAATAATCATTTGTGATATGTACAAGTCGATGACAAAAAAAATCATTTGTGATATTATATTTTAGTGAAATATTATACACGGGAGATGTATTAGAAAAAATAAATTTAGTTGTATCTATATAATTATGGGCGCAGTAAAAATATATTTTAACAATAAAATAAGCTGACTATATGGTTTGTCTAATCAGTTTAATATTTTGATGTAAAGTACAAAAAATATATATATATATAGTTTCTTTGAGGACAAATAAATGGTGTTTTGACGAAAAGTTTGCCATCAAAACCATACTCGAAAATATTATCTTTTACAAATATAACATATCAAAGGCAATTGTGTTGATTCTATTAAAACAAGAGAATCAAAGGTTTTGCACCGAAAATATCAAATTCACAAAACATAATACTCTAGTTATCCAAATAATTATCGAATTCACCATTAGTATATGAATACTTGCTTCACCTGTAATCTTGATATTTTAAATTTAAATTTCTTATATGGTGAATTAATATTTGTTTTATTTCCATTAAGCAAAGTTTTTCTTTTGAATTGATTTCAGGTTACTAATTGTTTTGGATCTTTATTATAGTATTACTACACTAGTACAAAATTTATAATATCTAATAATATTAGTTTGGCTTTTGTGACCTACAACAACATTTTCCAAAAATACAATCGCCAACTAACTGAATGGTCATAGCTGCACAAAACTTCTCACATGTTTGGTCTTTTGGTTTACACGGAATGTCGTAGCATTTTTTGTAGTCTTGTTTTACTTCAAAGTTTGTTTAAAATCAAAATGATTACAATGATGACAGTTATAAAAAGATAAATATATGAGTATAAATAAAAGTAAACAGCGAAGTGAAATTAAATATGTGGGTAGCAATGAACATTAGATATTATGAAGAAGATAGTGAAAACAAATGCAATCAATATGTTTTTGGAGATACTTTTTGTATGAACTTTTCTTAACTTTTGTTTAGTGTTCTATTTTGATTTATATTGTTATATATATATATATATATATAAATAGTGGTGTGTCCGCGCTTCGCGCATAATGTAATGTATGGTTGGACGTTTGTGTTATATGGAAGTGTTGATTCTCTTATTTCATTGTGAAGCTCCAAGTGTAGTGGGGAATGATTTTTATTTGAGAGTTTGTTTAATCCTAGTTTCTTTATTAGGTTGAACCACGTGTTAGTGATTGGGCGGTAGTATGGCGTTCTAGCGTAGCTAAGCAAGCTGAATTTGAATCCGCCTACACTTAAATATCCCTAACACGTGATTACCGGTGATTTAACATTCTTTCGCCGAGGAGAGGTTTACCGTTTTTTTTATTAGGTTGTATTCTTGGTGATGTATGGACACCATTGCCAATTTGAGGAGCCAGCATTTTATGGCCTTTTTGTTTTCTTATTGGTGGATGTCTTTTCCAAATCTTGAGGCTCTTTGAAGCCATAGCTTTTAAATACAATGCTTATTGGCACTTCTATTATTTTTATTCTCTATACAGTAAAACATCTATAAATTAATAATATTGGGACTACACCAAAACTATATTTTTTTATTAATTTATAGAAATTATTAATTTATCGAGATACTAATTGAATCAAAAATTCAATTTGAGACTACGAAATTATATTAATTTATAGAGATATTAATCTATCGATTATTAATTTAAAGAGGTTATACTGTATTATGTGTTTCTTTTGTATGTTGATATCGGTGATCTCTGATCCAATATACCTCTTTATTTAAAATGAAACTTAGTGTTAATTTTTTTTTTTTCGATGTAGTGGTGTGTTTTTTTTTTTAGTTTAGTGGACCTTATGAGAGTTTCATGGCTTGATTTATGTGTTTTGGTAAAGTTTGTGGGTTGATTTTGTGGTGAGTGGGCTAATATATTAAGATTAATAATTATTTTGGGTTTATACCATTGTGAAATCCACTGAATTATGATGGTGATGACCCATTTGGTTGAGGTATGTATTTTTCGTTAGTAATTAATTTATTGGTGCAGTTGACAAAAAAAAAATTAATTTATTGGTGTACATTTGTTCAGTTGCAAGCCTTTGACTACTTCAGTTTTTACTTGTGGGTTGTAGAGATTTAATTTTGTATGATGATATTATTCTGATAACATCTTTCAAAAATTTTAATGAAGTATGCTGAGTAAATATGTGATACATATATTTACTAATATCTTTTCGGTAGATTATTTGGTATTTCTGTTTTGGTAAGTGCAGAGACTTTAGTATTTGTGTGTAATTTTTAACTGAGAAATTATTTCCTCTACCTCTATGGATGATTAATAGCTCGGAAGTTTTTTTTTTGTTAAACATAATAGCTAGGAAGTTCTCACATTTACATTGTCATAATACGGTTCTCATTACAAAATTTGAAAAGATATATGTAAAGTATTTTTTAAATATTTTCATAGTAATGATAGTCTGATAGTTTTTCCTTTTGTTTAAACTGCATCGTGTTTTTTGAATGTTGAGAAGTTTTTCTGCATGATGATTAATCAATTTTTTTATCAAACTTTCAAGAGAAATTGCCAAAAATACCATTTTCATAGTACCACTTTTCATGTTTACACTAACCACTTTTACCACTACTTTTAATGAAGGGTTTAGAATTGAAGGTTTAGGATTTAGGGTTTAGATTTAATGTTTTAGGGTTTAAGGTATATAGTCTAGGGTTTAGAGTTGAGGATTTAGGGTTTAGAATTGAGGATTTAGGGTTTATAGTTTAGACTTTAGGGTTTAGGGTTTAGGATATTGAATTTAGGGTATATAGTTTAGGGTTTAGGGTTTAGAGTTGAAGATTTTGGGTTTAGAGTTTAGAATTGGAGGTTTAGGATTTAGAATTTGGGATTAGAATTTTGAAAAGCATATAAAAACAAAGATATAAGAGTTTTTACCATTTTAATAAATAAGGTATTTTTGAAAATATGTCTTTAGTGGTGGTAAAGATGAATAATGGTACCTTGAAAATAGTATTTTTGAAAATTCCCCAACTTTCAAATGGTTACGATTAATTTAGTTAATATGTTGTGCTCCATATTCTGCTTTGTATGTGTATGGAATTATATATCCATTGGATGTCGGTGTAGTTATTTTGAGTTGTCTGTTTCTCCCTTGGCACATCGCACATATATATAACTCGGTAATCCCTTAACAATTTGATTAATCTGGAGAAATATGAATCCGTGTGAAGACGATTATTTTCTCGATCACCTACCCATCCACTCAAAGTCACCCTTACAACCTTCAGAATAATTCATTTATGATTGTCTGTGTAACTTCCGTCTTCTCCTCAATTGGTATGCTTTGGATCACTTCTCCTCTCCAGGTAAATAATTCGTAAAAGTGCAACACACTGTTCCTGTAATCTTTTGGATTATAATTACTTGATATCATATGTTGAGGAGTGAATATAGGAGAGAATATTGTTGTTACAATAGATAGAGATAAGTACGAGATAGATTTGTGTATATCTCAATCGAGTCATGTATATATACTCATGTATCTACGTTAATGTCAATAACAAGTTATCTTCTCATAGTTTCTCTTGTCTTTCATGGTATCAGAGCCACACAAGGTTCACACAGAAATTTGTTTGGTTCATTGACGAGAGGAGATATGGGAGACGGAAAGGAACTAGTGGGTTCTGCTTCTGATGTAGCGATCGAGGGAAGGACGTCGCCATATTATTTGGCACCCTCGGACAATCCTGGAACGCCGATTACACCGGTGATCTTGAATGGAGATAATTATGCCGAGTGGGCATCAGAGATGGAGAACGCGTTGTGTGCTAAGCGTAAGCTTGGTTTTGTGAAAGGAAGTTTGAAGATCCCCGATGAGAAAGAGAAGCCGATGGAAGCAGAGATGTGGAGAACAGCCAACTCGATGATAGTAGGTTGGATCAGGGCTTCTATTTCTCCGGTGATTCGATCGACTGTACCGTTCTCTCCGGATGCTTGCAAGATGTGGTCAGATCTTAGGAAGCGCTTCTCTGTGGGAAGTGCAGTAAGAGTGCATCAACTCAAAGCTGAACTTGCGTCGTGTAAGCAAGAGGGTTCGAGTGTGATGGATTACTTTGGTAAGCTATCGCAAAAGTGGGAAGAGTTGCTCAATTGCAAGCCAATTCCGACATGTACGTGTGAAGCTGGAGAAATATATGCAAAGGAGTATGAAGCAGAGAAAGTTCATCAATTCCTCATGGGATTGGATGATTCAAGATTTAGTAATGTGGTTACAAACATCATTGGTATGGAACCATTACCAGATCTTAACTCTGCCTATCAGCGTGTGATTCGTGAGGAGAAGAGATTGGGAAGTACACGACTTGAGTCTAAAGAGGCTCCAGTGGGCTTCATGGTGAAAGGCGCTCAGCGAGAAGGAGACGATCAAGCATTGGCTGCTGTTGCGAGAGGACGTTCTTCGGTGGTGTGTAACCACTGTGGGAGGACCGGACACGAGAAGAAAGAATGTTGGCAGCTCATTGGGTTTCCCGAGTGGTTCACCGAGAGAAATCAGCAGAGTGGTAGAGGCGGTAGAGGACGAGGTGGTAGAGGAAGATCAAACTCACCACGAGCTAATGTGGTCCAAGCTCAAGGGTCGTCGTCTGGAACCTCTGCTGGGAATCAAGGGTCATCGGTTCCACCGTTAACTGCTGATCAGTGGGCGTCTCTCACAGCATTGCTCGAGCGATCTAAAGCTTCTCCAATCCCGGATCGGTTAAATGGTACGGTACAAACGGGTGAGGTTATCATTGATACTGGAGCATCGCATCACATGACAGGGGATTTGATGATGCTAGTAGATGTCCATCATATCATTCCCTGTCCAGTGAGCTTTGCCGATGGAAGCCAAGTAATGGCAACCAAGGGTGGTAGTTTGCGATTGTCTGCAACTTTAAAGTTGGAGCATGTGTTGTTTGTTCCAAATTTAAATTGCACTTTATTGTCCGTTGCGAAGTTATTGAGGCAGACTGGTTGCTTAGCCGTTTTTACAGATACTTTGTGTATTTTGCAGGACCGTTTTACGAGGACTCTGATTGGAGCCGGTGAAGTCAAAGGTGGTGTCTATGTTTATCGGGATGTAATAGTGGCGAAGGGTCACAGAGTTAAAGCTTCAGAAGATCAGGCTGTGTGGCATCGCCGTCTAGGACATCCTGCCTATGGTGTTTTGAGTTTTTTACCTTTTGTATCTGGTGTTAAAGACGTCCCAAACAAGTTTGGTGGATGCAATATTTGTTTTCAGTCTAAACAGACAAGAGAAGTGTTTTCCGAAAGTCTTAATAAAAGTTTAGCTCCATTTGATTTGATACATATTGATCTTTGGGGACCCTATCGTGTACCATCTTCATGTGGGGCTGTGTACTTTCTCACAATTGTTGATGATTTCTCGAGGGCTGTGTGGATCCATCTACTGCTTGAGAAGAGTGAGGTGAAGAGAGTACTGCCGAATTTTCTCAGCCTTATACATCGGCAGTTTGGTAAACTAGTCAAGACAATAAGGAGTGATAATGGGACGGAGTTCATGTGTTTGTCTAGCTATTTTGCAGAGAAGGGAATAGTTCACCAGACATCTTGTGTGGGCACTCCCCAGCAGAATGGGCGCGTCGAGAGAAAGCATCGACACATACTTAATGTTGCGCGCTCGATACTTTTCCAAGCCAATCTCCCGGTTCGATTTTGGGGGGAGAGTGTCTTGACAGCAGCTCATCTTATCAACATGACGCCAACTCGAGTTTTGCATGGCAAGTCGCCGTATGAGTGCTTATATGGTAAGCCACCATCGTATGATAATCTTAAGACGTTCGGGTGCTTGTGTTTTGTGCATCTAGCTAGAAGAGACAGAGATAAGTTTGGGATGCGAAGTAAGCGATGTGTCTTTGTAGGATATCCTTTTGGAAAGAAGGGATGGAAGGTGTATGACATGGAAACAAAGAAGTTCTTTGTCTCTAGAGATGTGGTATTTGATGAGGAGTGTTATCCTTATGCTGATAAGAAACCTGTTGAGACTTGTGTGGTGCCGCAGATACCTCTTGCGTGTGATGATGATACCTGTTCTGTAGTGCCGGCAAACAGGGGGAGTAGTAGAGATGTCGCGCCAGTTACTGAGGTAGTTCAGAGTACAGAAACAGAGGCGACTACTCCAGTGCCGGTGGAGACAACGCGGGCTAGTGATCAGAGTGCTGCTGGTGAGGCTCTTGGACGAGGTCAGAGACAGAAAGTCCCATCGGTCAAGTTGCATGATTATGTGGTTTATAATGCACGAGTACGTCCTGATAAACATGACACCATCACCGGCACACGATCAGATGTTCCCTCGACGGTACCAGGTAAAACACAAGTCCTATATCCCATTACTGATTATATTTCTGATGATCAGTTCTCAGAGCATCACAAAGCCTTCTTAGCTGCAGTAAGTGCAGGTGTGATCCCTAAAAATTATAAAGAGGCGTTTGCTGATGAGAGATGGAACAATGCAGTAAAAGGTGAGGTACATGCTCTTGAGTTAAATCGTACATGGGATGTAGTTGATCTTCCTGCAGGAAAGAAAGCAATTGGAAGCAAGTGGGTTTTTACAATCAAGTACAATGCAGATGGGACGATAGAGAGATATAAGGCAAGGCTGGTGTGTTGTGGTAATCATCAAGTTGAAGGTGTGGATTATGAGGAAACATTTGCTCCAGTTGCCAAGATGGATACAGTACGTACACTACTTGAGGTCGCAGTGGCGAAAGGTTGGGAAGTGGATCAGATGGACGTGAGTAATGCATTTCTTCATGGAGATTTGGAGGAAGAAGTGTACATGAGATTGCCACCAGGGTTTCATTCCGATGAACCTGGAAAGGTGTGTAGATTGAGGAAATCTTTATATGGTTTGAAGCAGGCTCCAAGATGCTGGTTCGAGAAGTTAACGGAGGCCTTAAAGGGTTTTGGTTTTGTGCAGTCATATGAAGATTATTCTCTGTTTTGTTATGAGAAAGATGGAAAATGTGTGCGTGTTCTTATATATGTGGATGATCTTATTGTAGCAGGCAATGATCATGAGATGATGGAGAGGTTCAAGAAGTACATGAGTAAATGTTTTCTCATGAAGGATCTAGGAAAAGCAAAGTACTTTCTAGGCATAGAAATTGCGAGAGGACCGGAGGGAATGTTTCTATCTCAGAGGAAATATGCATTGGATATTATAAAGGAGGTAGGGTTACTTGCGAGTAAACCGGCATCTACTCCGATGGAAGTAAACCACAAGCTATTGCGTGATGAGCGAGAAGAGCCAGGAGAGTTGTGTGAAGATCCTGTGAGGTTTCGTCGCATTGTGGGACGACTAGTGTATTTGACGATTACTCGCCCGGACTTGAGCTACTCTGTACACGTACTGTCGCAGGTGATGCATAAGCCTAGAGAGGAGCATTGGAATGCTGCAATGCGGGTTATCCGATACTTGAAGGGAAGTCCTGGTCAGGGTATCATGCTTAGAGCTGATAGTGATCTCCAGATACGAGCATTTTGTGATTCTGATTGGTGTGGATGTCCACTAACCAGACGCTCACTATCAGCATATGTGGTGTTGCTAGGAAACTCGCCAGTGGCGTGGAGAACCAAGAAGCAAGACACGGTGTCACATTCTTCAGCTGAATCGGAGTATAGGGCGATGTCTGACACGTTGAAGGAGCTTAAGTGGCTGAAGCGTTTGCTTGCTGACCTTGGAGTAAGTCATGAGAAGCCTATGGACTTGTATTGTGATAGCAAGTCAGCCATATACATTGCAGCGAATCCAGTGTTTCACGAGCGTACAAAGCATGTTGAGAAGGATTGTCACAGTGTGAGAGATGGAGTCAAAGCCAAGTTGATCGCGACGAGGCATGTGAGGACGAACGATCAGCTAGCCGACATACTGACGAAGGCTTTAGGAAGTGCTGCGTTTCATTACTTGTTGTCCAAGATCGGAGTGTGCAATCCACACGCTCCGACTTGAGGGGGAGTGTTGAGGAGTGAATATAGGAGAGAATATTGTTGTTACAATAGACAGAGATAAGTACGAGATAGATTTGTGTATATCTCAATCGAGTCATGTATATATACTCATGTATCTACGTTAATGTCAATAACAAGTTATCTTCTCATAGTTTCTCTTGTCTTTCATCATATGAGATAAGTGGTTAACTCTTTTGAATTGTGAAGTAGTGGCAATGTTTTTTTTTCACCTCAGCTCAATTATATTGAAAGGTTCTTTTTATTTTGTTAGAGTCCACCAATTCACTTTTCTTTTCTTTTTTTTTTTTTTTTTTTTTTTTTTTTTTTTGAAAGAATTTTAAATTTTATTCACTTCAAAAACCCTTTGTACAACCTAATGCAGCCTTTTACAGAAATCAAAAAACTCTACAAAATTTTTGATGACTAAATCATCTTCTTCCAAACCATGTTTCCATGGCCTTCTCGTAGTTATTTCCTGTTCTCTTTCTCAAAGATGAGATCTTATTTCGAATGAGTTTATTCAAAAGGATGATAAGACAAGCGGATGATTGAGGAGCTTCTCCCACGCGACGCCTATTTCTCTCACACCATATAGCATAGGCAGTTGCTTGGAAACAGTATCGAAAAAGAAAGGTGGAAAGTTTGTCGGGGAGACCCACCACCAATCTTTGCAATAACTGATTCCAAATAGAAGAGACTCCTCTCCCTGCCAGATCTTTAATTGTTCCCCGCCACACTTCACCAGCAAAGGAACACTCAAAAAATAAATGGTCTCGTCTCGAAGGCAGAGTTGCATAAATAGCAAGTAGAAACAGCCTGGGGATTCCACTTGCTGATCCTGTCCCCTGTTGATAACCTATTGTGAGCGGCGAGCCAGGACCCAATTCACTTTTCATTTGTGTCTCATGTAGACAATTACATACGAACCAAGTTAGAAAGTTGCTTGAGAAGTTGATTTTCGCTTGCAGTGGCGTTAATACGGTATCCTCTACTTTCTAACCATTGAAAAAAATATTTATATTTTTTTTATTTTCCTTCCGTCTCTGCATGAGAACATCGTACATGGGTTCAATATTGTTTCACTCACCAGTACATGCGTCATCTACATGATATTTAGTTCTAAGCTTTTTTTCCAAAAAGTAGTCACATGTAATGCTAACAACCCTCAAATGTTCTCAGTAGACTGTTAGCTTTGGAACTCAAATATGTACTTCTATAATGTTTATCATACACATCAGACTCAAACTGTTGTCTTCCCAACAAAGGCTAGAGCCTTGGTCTACATCTTTATGGCATTTGAGAGAGAAGAGGCCTGCATTGTTACTAAGGACTTAATGGGACCACTCCACCCATCCAAGAAGATTTTAATGAGACGTGCATTGTAAGGAACACACTCATTAATTCCAGTGTTCGCTAGAACCGTCAACCGTGGCAACACACCTCAAGAATTACGGAAGTCCTTTCCAGATTGTATCATGGTAGTAGGCTAGTAGCTCATAGCCGCTCTCTTCATCTTGTGGTGCAGGTAGAGTTCTTCGGAAGTCATAGCAGCTTGATTCTGGTGCAACCTAAACATAGTTTAAGTAGATTCAATAAAATAAAAAAACCTCTAGAGTTATTTGTCTGCATATAACTACCCTCTGTTTCATGTCTCCATCGAGTACTTGTTTATAGTTAGGAGTAAGGTCAAAGAAAACAAAACCATTATAAATTTTCTGAACTGCCTCGTGCAGATTAATATCAGTCTCTTGAATAAGATCAATCTGTTACAGAGGATTTCGGTTGAATAATCTCAACAGGAGCAAGATGTTAAGAAGTTTGTGATTGTGGACAAGTCTCATTTGCAGTGATTAGAGGAAGTCCACCATCCATTATAGCTGATTGGTTGAGCATTGTCGCCATAAGAAAATAGCGTCTCTAAAGAACATAACATAAGGTTCATTAGTAAGAACTGAAACAGACAAAAGAGAAGCCAATGGATGGGAAAATGTATAACTTTTCCATCAACCCTCTCCTCCTTCAAATCCCACACCCAATTGAATTCGACTCAAACACATGCAGGTGGAGAACAACAACATCAGTACAATACAGAAAAAAAACTTACAGATCGTTGATATCTCAAGCTTTGAAAAATAGCAAATGAAGAAGAAATGAAGAGAACCATAAAACTAATCATACCAGAGGATCCACAAATGACACATGCCTCAACAGTTTCATTTTGGATTTCTCAAAAGTAAAGACATCACAATTTTTGAACAAAAAAAAAAGACATCACAATTTGGTTTGTCATCCTTTCGACTCCCATATGCTCTGGAATAAGAGATACGTTATTATTAACGCTGTCCGACACAATCCTACACTTAACTTTTTAAAAAAAAAAAAAAAACATGGGTTGCAAGCAACAACTCACTTGTAGCACATTGGTCTAGGGCATTTTTTATCCTCGCATTTTCAAATCTCCCCTTCGCTTAACGGATATTCTGCGCATGAGCATGGACGATGTAACCCGCAGTGTATACCAAACTTACGTAGCCCTTTCGTTGCTTTAACCCACTGGTGACCCATAGAAAAATTGTTTGCTGCAGAAAAACATATAATGAAGAAGATATTCATGACTCCTTAGGTTATATGGTAAGATGAAAAAAACATGTTGGAACTTGTAAGCATGGTCCTACCTGGAGATGTATATGTAATAGATACTATTGGGTTCTTCTTTGATTCTTCCATCTGAAGAGAAACTGAAGGGACACAAACCATGTCATCATTTTTCCAATTAACAATCAGATTGAAGAAAAGAACAAACATGTGATAGCTTCTTGGTTTTTAGTTTAGGTGCTCCTCTCAACCCTAATCTCTGATCCTTAAACTTACCACTCAAAATCAGAAAATTAATTTATCACAGCATCCCTTTGGAGAAAACTTTGACACATGTCTACTAGTTTTGACTTAAGCTTGGTGAAACTCCAATTACGTCTATAGCTCTTCCTTCAGTATTAGCCGCTACTACCTCTGTTTTCAAACTTCGACAGGCCGTACATGTAAATGAAGAGTAGCAAAAATGGCACAGAAGCGTTGCTGCTTGTCTATTTGGCCAATGTGAATCTAGAAAATGTTGTTATAGGTCAAAAATAGTGTCGAGAATACTAATAAAGATCCAAAACGATTAGCAACCTCGAATTACTTTGTAAGAAAATCTATGCTTAAAGGAAATAAAAAATATCAATTCACGATATAAGATATTTAAATGTAAAATATCAATATTACTAGCAAAACAAGTCATCATATACTGATGGTAAATTCTATAATTATTTGGATAACTAGAATATTATCTTTTGTGAATTTGATATTTTCGGTGCAAAACATTTGATTCTCTTGTTTTAATATATTCAAAAAAATTGGCTTTGATATGTTTGATTTGTAAATAATAACATTTGCGAGTATGGTTTTGATAGTAAACTTGTCGTTGAAACACCATTTATCTTTCCTCGAAGAAACTATTCTATTTTCTTTGTACTTTACATCAAAATGTTAAATTGATTAGACAAACCATATAGTCAGCTTTTTTGTTAAAATATATTTTTACTGCACCCATAATTATTTTGATACAACTAAATTTTTTTACTAATACATCTATCGCGTTTAAATTTTCTAAAATAAAATATCAAAAATGATTTATATAAGTGTAATTCATGTCACTTATTACATATTTTCTATCTTAATTTTGTTACATATTTTAAATCTTATATCATTATGAAATATGTGTTGATATTACAAGAGAAAATATTAATATATACTTTTTGTGTGTAGAACAAAACAACCATAAACATATTATAGTCTAAATATATTATGTATGACATATTCTGCTTATGTTTATCTGAAAATGGTTATAAGAAAATTAAAACTAGAAATAAACACTCAATAATAACAAAGTTCTCTATTAGTCATATGAAAAATTAATGCATTTATTATAAAATATTAAAAATTAAAAGTTGTAAGATTCTACTGAACTAAAAATAATAACATACATGTATGAAAAACCTCATATGCCAAGTTTTTTTATTAAATAAACTATTGGATTCATCTAACAACATATATATATATATATATATATATATATATATTTAAAAATATATAACTTATGAAATAAAAGATATAATATAATTTAGTTGTTTTGACAAATAAATATTCAATCATAATAATAATCTAAATCTATAACTAATAGACCTTGCAAATCAGTAACAAATAAAAAACAGTATATTGACAAGATATTTTCTACAAAAAGAGAATAATATTTGAAACCAATGATAAAATATTATAAGCTACGGAATTTATTTTAATATTATTTGACTATAATCCCAGAAATTAAGGTCAAGGATATTCTAATGAAATTTTCCTTTTATTCAAATTTCTGTTATTATATATATAACAATATAAATCAAAGTAGAACACTAAACAAAAATTAATACAAGTTCATACAAAATGGTTATCTCCAAAAACATATTGATCGCATTTGTTTTCACTATCTTCTTCATAGTATCTAATGTTCATTGTTACCCAGGTTTTTAATTTCACTTTACTGTTTACGTTTATTTATACTCATATATTTATCTTTTTATAATTGTCAACATTGTAATCATTTTTATTTTCAACAGACTTTGAGATAAAACAAGACTACAAAAAATGCTATGACATTCCGTGTAAACCAAAAGACGGGACATGCGAGAAGTTTTGTGGAGCTATGACCATTCAGTTAGTTGGCGAATGTGAATCTGGAAAATGTTGTTGTAGGTCAAAAAGGCCAAACTAACATTATTAGATAGTTATAAATTTTGTACTAGTGTCAAGAATACTAATAAAGATCCAAAACGATTAGCAACCTGGAATTACTTTGTAAAAAAATCTTTGCTTAAAGGAAATAAAAAATATCAATTCACCATATAAGATATTTAAATGTAAAATATCAATTTTACTAGCAAAACAAGTCTTCATGTACTGATGGTAAATTCGATAATTATTTGGATAACTAGAATATTATCTTTTGTGAATTTGATATTTTCGGTGTAAAACGTTTGATTCTCTTGTTTTAATATATTCAAAACAATTGGCTTTGATATGTTTGATTTGTAAATAATAACATTTGCGAGTATGGTTTAGATAGTAAACTTGTCGTTGAAACACCATTTATCTTTCCTCGAAGAAAATATTCTATTTTCTTTGTACTTTACATCAAAATGTTAAATTGATTAGACAAACCATATATTCAGCTTTTTTGTTAAAATATATTTTTACTGCACCCATAATTATTTTGATACTACGAATTTTTTTTACTAATACATCTATCGCGTTTAATTTTTCTAAAATAAAATATCAAAAAATGATATAAGTGTAGTTCATGTCACTAATTACATATTTTCTATCTTAATTTGATACATATTTTAAATCTTATATCATTATGAAATATGTTTTGATATTACAAGAGAAATATATTAATATATATTTTGTGTGTAGAACAAAACAACTATAAACATATTATAGTCTAAATATATTATGTATGACATATTCGGCTTTATGTTTATCTGAAAATGGTTATAAGAAAATTAAAACTAGAAATAAACACTCAAAAATAACAAAGTTCTCTATTAGTCATATGGATAATTAATGCATTTATTATAAAATATTAAAATTAAAAGTTGTAAGATTCTACTGAACTAAAAATTAATAATACAGTATGAAAAAACCTCTTATGCCAAGTTTTTATTAAATAAACTATTGGATTCATCTTTTTTTTTTGACAGCAACAAACAGACTCATATTAGACTCTGTTATCAAACTGGTAGCTCTGCATCCATATGAACGACAAAGACGGTTGCTTCCTTACACTGCGTGCTAGACTGTCCGCCTTGTTATTTTGTGTTCGTGGTATATGAACGAGCTCTGAACTGTTGAAACTTCTCTTCAAGACGAAGATATCCTCTAGGTAACTTGCAAAGCTGGCCACTCTTCTGGTTCTGAAACCATCTTCACTAACTGAGGACAATCCGTTGCAACCGTAACTGAAAACTGCCTTAGATTCCGCATACATTCCATTGCCCAAATAAGGGATTCTATTTCTAAGTGTAGGGCCGAACTTGCCGCTCTTGTCTATTGGATTCATCTAACAATAAATATATATATATATTTAAAATACATAATTTATGAAATAAAAGATATAATATAAATTTAGTTGTTTTGACTAAAACTAAGGAAATATTAATCATAAATAATAATCTAAATCTATAACTAATAGACATGCAAAATCAGTAACAAATACAAACAGTATATTGACAAGATATTTTCTACAAAAAGAGAATATTATATGAACCAATGATAAAATATTAAAAGTACAAATTTATTTTAATATTATTTTGACTATATCCCAGAAATTAAGGTCAAGGATATTCTAATGAAATTTTCCTTTTATGCAAATTTCTGTTATTAGTATATATAAAATATAAATTAAAAGTAGAACCACTAAACAAAATTTAATACAAGTTCATACAAAATGGGTATCTCCAAAAATATATTGATCGCATTTGTTTTCACTATCTTCTTCATAGTATCTAATGTTCATTGTTACCCCAGGTTTTTAATTTCACTTTACTGTTTACTTTTATTTATACTCATATATTTATCTTTTTTATAATTGTCAACATTGTAATCATTTTTATTTTCAACAGACTTTGAGATAAAACAAGACTACAAAAAATGATACGACATTCCGTG
>NC_079518.1:10261714-10485596 GCF_000801105.2 Raphanus sativus
AAATTTTAGTTGTTTTGACTAAAACTAAGGAAATATCAATCATTAATAATAATCTAAATCTATAACTAATAGACCTTGCAAAATCAGCAACAAATAACAACAGTACATTACACAAGATATTTTCTACAAAAAGAGAAATAATATTTGAAACCAATGATAAAATTTTATAAGGTACGGAATTTATTTTAATATTATTTTGACTATAATCCCAGAAATTAAGGTCAAGGATATTCTAATGAAATTTTCCTTTTATGCAAATTTCTGTTATTATATATATAACAATATAAATCAAAGTAGAACACTAAACAAAAATTAATACAAGTTCATACAAAATGGGTATCTCCAAAAACATATTGATCGCATTTGTTTTCACTATCTTCCTCATAGTATCTAATGTTCATTGTTACCCAGGTTTTTAATTTCACTTTACTGTTTACTTTTATTTTTATACTCATATATTTATCTTTTTATAATTGTCAACATTGTAATCATTTTTATTTTCAACAGACTTTGAGATAAAACAAGACTACAAAAAATGCTACGACATTCCGTGTAAAACAAAAGACGGAACATGCGAGAAGTTTTGTGGAGCTATGACCATTCAGTTAGTTGGCGAATGTGAATCTGGAAAAATGTTGTTGTAGGTCAAAAAGGCTAAACTAACATTATTAGATAGTATAAATTTTGTACTGGTGTCAAGAGTACTAATAAAGATCCCAAAACGATTAGCAACCTGGAATTACTTTCTAAGAAAATATTTGCTTAAAGGAAATAAAAAATATCAATTCACCATATAAGATATTTAAATGTAAAATATGAATATTACTAGCAAAAACAGGTCTTCATATACTGATGGTAAATTCCATAATTATTTTGATAACTAGAATATTATCTTTTGTGAATTTGATATTTTGGGTGCAAAACATTTGATTCTCTTGTTTTACTCTATTCAAAACAATTGGCTTTGATATGTTTGATTTGTAAATAATAACATTTGCGAGTATGGTTTTGATAGTAACTTGTCGTTGAAACACCATTTTTCTTTCCTCGAAGAAACTATTCTATTTTCTTTGTACTTTACATCAAAATGTTAAATTGATTAGACAAACCATATAGTCAGCTTTTTTTGTCTAAATATATTTTTACTGCACCCATAATTATTTTGATACAACGAAATTTTTTTTACTAAAACATCTATCGCGTATAATTTTTCTAAAATAAAATATCAAAAAATGATTTATATAAGTGTAGTTCATGTCACTAATTACATATTTTTATCTTAATTTTGTTACATATTTTAAATCTTAAATCATTATGAAATATGTGTTGATATTACAAGAGAAAATATTAATAAATATTTTTTTTGTGTGTAGAACAAAACAACCATCAACATATTATAGTCTAAATATATTATGTATGACATATTCTGCTTATGTTTATCTGAAAATGGTTATAAGAAAACTAAAACTAGAAATAAACACTCAAAAATAACAAAGTTCTCTATTAGTCATATGGAAAATTAATGCATTTACTATAAAATATTAAAAATTAAAAGTTGTAAGATTCTACTGAACTAAAAATAATAACATACATGTATGAAAAACCTCATATGCCAAGTTTTTTATTAAGTAAACTATCGGATTCATCTACAAATATATATATATATATATATATATTATTTTTTTTTAAATATACAATTTATGAAATTAAAGATATAATATAAATTTAGTTGTTTTGACTAAAGGTAAGGAAATATTCAATCATAATAATAATCTAAATCTATAACTAATAGACCTTGCAAAATCAGTAACAAATAACAAACAGTATATTGACAAGATATTTTCTACAAAAAAGAATAATATTTGAAACCAATGATAAAATATTATAAGGTACGGAATTTATTTTAATATTATTTTGACTATAATCCCAGAAATTAAGGTCAAGGATATTCTAATGAAATTTTCCTTTTTATGAAATTTCTGTTATTATATATATAACAATAGTAATCAAAGTAGAACACTAAACAAAAATTAATACAAGTTCATACAAAATGGGTATCTCCAAAAACATATTGATCGCATTTGTTTTCACTATCTTCTTCATAGTATCTAATGTTCATTGTTACCCAGATTTTTAATTTCACTTTGCTGGTTACTTTTATTTATACTTATATATTTATCTTTTTATAATTGTCAACATTGTAATCATTTTTATTTTCAACAGACTTTGAGATAAAACAAGACTACAGAAAATGCTACGAAATTCCGTGTAAACCAAAAGACGGAACATGCGAGAAGTTTTGTGGAGCTATGACCATTCAGTTAGTTGGCGAATGTGAATCTGGAAAATGTTGTTGTAGGTCAAAAAGCCAAACTAACATTATTAGATAGTATAAATTTTGTACTAGTGTCAAGAATAGTAATAAAGATCCAAAACGATTTGCAACCTGGAATTACTTTGTAAGAAAATCTTTGCTTAAAGGAAATAAAAAATATAAATTCACTATATAAGATATTTAAATGTAAAATATCAATATTACTAGCAAAAAAGTCTTCATATACTGATGGTAAATTTGATAATTATTTGGATAACTAGAATATTATCTTTTGTGAATTTGATATTTTTGGTGCAAAACGTTTGATTCTCTTGTTTTAATATATTCAAAACAATTGGCTTATATAAACAACTCTTCATATACCGATGTTTGATTATCTCTTGTTTTAATATGTTTAGTGTTCTACTTTGATTTATATTGTTATATATATATATATATTATATATATATATATTATATATATTATATATTATATATATATATATAATAACAGTAATTTGCATAAAAGGAAAATTTCATCGACGAAAAAAAAAGGAAAATTTAATCTAAATATCCTTGAGCTTAATTTCTCGGATTACAGTCAAAATAATATTAAAATGAATTCCTTACCTCATAGTATTTTATCATTGGTTTCAAATGTCATTATATTTTTTGTATAAAATATCTTGTCAAAATACTATTTGTTACTGATTTTGCAAGGTCTATTAGTCGTAGATTTAGATTATTATTATGATTGAATATTTCCTTAGTTTAGTCAAAACAAGTTAATTTATATTATATTTTTTATTTCATAATTATATATTTTAATATATATAGATATATTTAGTGGTAGATGAATCTAATAGATTATTTAATAAAAACTCGGCATATGAGGTTTTTCATACATGTATGTTATTATTTTTTGTTCAGTAGAATCTTACAACTTTTAATTTTTGAAGTTTTATAATAAATGCATTAATTTGCCATATGACTAATAGAGAATTTTGTTATTTTTGAGTGTTTATTCCTAGTTTTAATTTTCTTATAACCATTTTCAGATTAACATAAGCAGAATATGTCATACATAATATATTTAGACTATAATATGTTTATGGTTGTTTTGTTCTACACACAAAAAAAATATTAATATTTGCTCTTGTAATATCAAGGGGAGTTGCCACTAATACCACTTTTATGATACCACTTTTCAAAAATACACTAACCAACTTTACCACTAAAAACTAAATAAGAAAATGACTGTTATACCCCTTGGTGTACTCTCTCCCACAGCTCTCCAAATCCAATCAAACGAGACTGAATACGAACCTGACGAGCTCTCCGATGATCTCTCCGACGAGCTCTCCAATGATCTCTCCGACGAGCTCTCCGATGATCTCTCCGACGAGCTCTCCGAGCATTCCGACGACGAGCTCTCCGGCGGCGAGCTCTCTGATGAGATCTGGCGACTTCCCGGCGAGCGAGATCTGGCGACTTCCCGGCGAGTTTCGATGATTCTGACACTTTTGCCGACAAGATTCAACGATTCCGGCGAGATTTGACGAAGCAGATGTCCGACGAGCTCAAATGAACAAAACAAGAGGATTTCTCACCTTGAACGCATAACAAAGGTGAAAGGGTAATAGATGGTGATTTTCGTCTCCTTTTGTAATTTTAGCTTGATTTCTCAAAATCGATCAATTTCTGGGAAGGGAGACAAAGTTTTTCGCATGAAGTTTTTAAATCTCAAATTTAGAAGACCTTATAAATTTATCGATAAAGAACATAGTGCTAACATTTTTGTTTATAAGAGTTTTCAGTTATTTTACAAGGTAGTATGTAGTACTCATGATTTGCTTATTGTTGGAAGTAGTAATTCCTTAGATTTTATATCTATAAGACCTTAATTATAAAACAACTGTGTATATGGAGGATCATTATCACATATAATTTTATCCCACAATATAGCTGTGTATATAAAGATTGACTATCACCATTATGCTTTTTTATGTTTCAGAAAATAATACAAATATGACAATTGATTGTGTCAAGCAAGATTCATTAAAGTAACCACATATCTGATCAAACTTCAAGAGAATGGAGGATGTCCTCACCTATGTGTAATCATATGCTTAAACAGTTGATGGATTCTTTGAAACAAGAATTTGCTTGTTTGTTATTTTCAAAGACTGTTGTTATTGATGCTTCTTTTAAAAGTGATATGTGATTGGTCAGAAGAAGAAACTTGGAGGTGCTCGTAATGATCTCAATGACATCACAAAAAAGTCTGGGTCATTCCAAAGTTTCTTCCAAGAACAAGCAAATCCTTTTTTCTGGTTCTGCAAAATGCGAAACCAACATAGCTGGGGAGATGTTCTTGTGAACTTGTGCTTAAAGCTTGTTATTTTGCAGATTCTTCCAATTGAAGTTAAGTATTTCTCTGTGTTTATACAGCATGCCTTTGATCAGATCCTCCTTGATTTGGAAGCACAACAAAAGGGTGGTGACATGGCTCTTTCACCAAATATGCTAGAAAGAAGCAAAGCGATGAAACATATGTTCACTTTTACCTTGAGATCAACTAGAAAGGGTATTGTTACAGAAAATTTTTTTTTGGCCGATGAAGCTACATCAATCGCTATCTGGTGTATGCTGCAATTTATAAATATTTATAAACTCTTATTAATGAATACATTTAATAAGAGTTTATAAATAATACACAAAAGAGGTTCTTTGTTATATAAGAGGTTCTTCCAGTTTTTATTAGGAATGATCTCCAAGTGGCCTCCTTTATGAGCAAACATAAAGAAAGCAGAGGATTTCTTCATTTTTGTGTAACAATTTTTGAGGTTAATTCTTTGGTCATGCTTTATTTATAAGGCTTTGTTATTTACTTTGACACAGTCACTAGTTTTGTGTTTTTATATTGCAAAAATATATGTACCCACTCTCTTTAATTGTGCGAAACAGTGTTGTCTATAACAGTGTCCTTTAGGTATTTAGAACCCCTTTTACATTTTCATAAGGACATAAAAAATATTGAATAGAGATTATTGATTTCATTTTTTAATGGTACAAATGGAAATGCATAGATTACAATTAGTTATGTCAAGTTCATAAAATTTTGATACACAAGATTAAATTCATAAAACTAAAGAACACGTGCAGGCTTTGTAAGGAGATGATGATACGTGGCAGATTCTGAGGCACATGCGGATAACAAGCAAGTCTCCACCGCTTCAGATATTTTACATACCCTTATAAATTGTTTTATAATCTTTTATAATGGTGTATAAACTTTACAAATTATTTTTATAAACTCTTCTAAATTATTTACATACCCTTATAAACCTTTATAAATTATTATACAAACCATTATAAATTGTTTTATAAGGATTTCTAAATGGTTATAAAATCTTTTAGTTGATTTATAAACTTATACAACTAATTTCTTAAGGTTTCTAAGTTAATGTATAAAAACCTTATAAATTGATTCATAAGGGTTTATAAAATGAGAATCGTTATAACTTTTACTCCAATAGGTTTTTAGTAAGAAAAAAAAGAGTTTATAAGGTTTTATAAAACATTTTTTAACTTAAAAAATCATTTATAAATTTTTTTATAAATATTTTACGTGAAAATTATAAGAATTTATAAATATTTCTATAAGAGGTTATACATTAATTATAAATATTAATCAGTTAGTTATAAGAATATCTTAAAGCTTATGATTTTATCTATCCACTCATGATAATAAACAATTATAATGCTTCTGCCAATCTCCATCCCTCTCTTTTTTTGCTGTGTATGTATTGTGTAACTAACTATAAACGAGTTTGATTTCAAGTAAACAATAGCTTGAAACTGCACATATGATCTCTTGGGTAATTTAAATTTAAAAGAAACAATTAAATGATTTATAAAACCTTATAAGTCATTTATCCGGATTCATAAACCAATTTCTAAGAGTTTATAACTTATTTTATAAAGATTTATAAATTAGCTATATAAATTATAAAGACTTATAAATTATTGAAACAACTATCATCCATGTGAAGTTTCAGAGACTCTATTACAACACCACGTGGAGCGTTTGCTTCTTTGCTATCCCCAAGGCATGGGTTCCAGCTATCAAATCTGGTTTTGGATGAAGGTGAAGCCTGAATACAAGAACTGGTTCTTGCTCTGCCGGAGAGTGTGATATACATTGAAGATATGCATCTCAAGATTTTTTCAGAGAACCTACTCGGATTTTCCATGTCATCTACGATGTGAGATGAGCCTAGAAGATCTCCAAGGGTAGTATGATGAGCATAAACATATCTTTTATTCTTCTGCAAACATCAAATCAGTTAAACAAATATGCTAAATGTTGAAGACCAATGTGTTCTACTTACTTTTGTAGAAAAGACTTTTAAGTTGGCTTGGAAACTCCAAGGACATGAACGTTCAGACACGGGAGATGCTTGATAATTGTAGCTGAGCACACCAGTAAGGTCTGATTGTGAGACGAAACTTGTTTCAGCATGTGGAGAAAATGAAGTAACTTGTTCATCAAAAGATGTCATGTAAAGAGAGAGAAGATATAATGTTCTATACGCCATTTGTTTAAGCCATTTTTCACATTTTTAAGCCATTTTTCACATACCCAGCAATCATCGAAGTCCAGAAAACTACATTCCTAAGGGCAATACCGTCAAACACTCTACAACAACTCTCGATCTCTCCACACTTAGCATACATATCTACAAGACCTGTCAACACAATATTATCAAAGCCTGGCACCTTAACGATGTCGCAGTGTATCTTCTTCCTGTTATCTAAGTCATGCATCTCAGTACATGCTTTCAAAGCTATGGAGAAAACAATGTCATCGTAATATCATTAAGCATTAAGTTGTACTATCGACAATATCATAAAACCAAGATTTATAAGAGGTTATAATTCTTTGAAATGCAATGTTCACTATCCAAAAATCTTTCTCCTAACCAGAACTATTCAAACGACAAGTCTAAATCAAATCAACCTTATTTGTTTTTTTTGGATAACAGAGGAACGAAAATTCTAATATTACTTGAACCCAGATTTATAAAGGTTTATAATTTTTCGAAAGCTCAATGTTTACTATTGAAACTCTTTTCCTTAGATCGACATGTTCTAAACCAACTTTTCTGATTTTTTTTATATCAGAAAGAACAAATTCAAAAAATTACTTGAATCAAACAAAAAGTATACAAATTAGAAACATACCAGTGTCAATCGTGGTGAGGAACCAACATATTTGAGATTTTAATCGTGATTATCGTAATCTCTTGTCGTCGGCTGAGAGAGAGAGAGTGATGATGGATCTCGACGGAGACGACGGATTACAGAGACGATGGATCTCGACGGAGACGGCGGATCTCAACAGAAACGACGATGGATCTCTGTAACTCTTCTGTCACCAACTGCTTGAGAGAGACGACTTCATCGGAGAGAGGCGACGGAGAAGAGATGATGGATCTCCACGGGGAGAGAGAGATAAGGTAGGATTAATTTTGTCTTTTACACATTAATGAAAAGTGTATTTGTGAAAATGTCCTTCTATTGATGGTATTGTTGTATTGTGGTACTACACAAAGTGTAGTTATGAAATTTCCCCTAATATCAACACATATTTCAAAATGATATAAGATTTAAAATATGTAACAGAATTTAGAGAGAAAAATATGTAATTAGTGACATGAACTACACTTATATAAATCATTTTTGATATTTTATTTTAGAAAAATTAAACATGATAGATGTATTAGTAAAAGAAAATTTATTTGTATCAAAATAATTATTTGTATCAAAATTTAATGAAGTATGCTGAGTAAATATGTGATACATATATTTACTATTATTTTTCGGTAGATTATTTGGTATTTCTGTTTTGGTAAGTGCAGAGACTTTAGTATTTGTGTGTAATTTTTAACTGAGAAATTATTTCCTCTACCTCTATGGATGATTAATAGCTCGGAAGTTTTTTTTTTGTTAAACATAATAGCTAGGAAGTTCTCACATTTACATTGTCATAATACGGTTCCCATTACAAAATTTGAAAAGATATATGTAAAGTATTTTTTAAATATTTTCATAGTAATGATAGTCTGATCGTTGTTCCTTTTGTTTAAACTGCATCGTGTTTTTTGAATGTTAAGAAGTTTTTCTGGATGATGATTAATCAATTTTTTTATCAAACTTTCAAATGGTTACGATTAATTTAGTTAATATGTTGTACTCTATATTCTGCTTTGTATGTGTATGGAACTATATATCCATTGGATGTGGGTGTAGTTATTTTGAGTTGTCTGTTTCTCCCTTGGCACATATATATAACTCGGTAATCCCTTAACAATTTGATAAATCTGGAGAAATATGAATCCGTGTGAAGACGATTATTTTCTCGATCACCTACCCATCCACTCAAAGTCACCCTTACAACCTTCAGAATAATTCATTTATGATTGTCTGTGTAACTTCCGTCTTCTCCTCAATTGGTATGCTTTGGATCACTTCTCCTCTCCAGGTAAATATTACGTAAAAGTGTAAGACACTGTTCCTGTAATCTTTTGGATTATAATTACTTGATATCATATGAGATAAGTGTTAACTCTTTTGGATTGTGAAGTTTTTTTCACCTCAGCTCAATTATATTGAAAGGTTCTTTTTATTTTGTTAGAGTCCACCAATTCACTTTTCATTTGCGTCTCATGTAGACAATTACATACGAACCAAGTTAGAAAGCTGCTTGAGAAGTTGATTTTCGCTTGCAGTGGCGTTAATACGGTATGCTCTACTTTCTAACCATTGAAAAATATTTATATTTTTTTATTTTCCTTCCGTCTCTGCATGAGAAAATCGTACATGGGTTCAATATTGTTTCACTCACCAGTACATGCGTCATCTACATGATATTTAGTTCTAATCTTTTTTTCCAAAAAGTAGTCACATGTAATGCTAACAACCCTCAAATGTTCTCAGTAGACTGTTAGCTTTGGAACTCAAATATGTACTTCTAGTCTTATATATTGTTTATCATACACATCAGACTCAAACTGTTGTCTTCCCAACAAAGGCTAGAGCCTTGGTCTACATCTTTATGGAATTTGAGAGAGAAGAGGCCTGCATTGTTACTAAGGACTTGATGGGACCACTCCACCCATCCAAGAAGATTTTAATGAGACGTGCATTGTAAGGAACACACTCATTAATTCCAGTGTTCGCTAGAACCGTCAACCGTGGCAACACACCTCAAGAATTACGGAAGTCCTTTCCAGATTGTATCATGGTAGTAGGCTAGTAGCTCATAGCCGCTCTCTTCATCTTGTGGTGCAGGTAGAGTTCTTCGGAAGTCATAGAAGCTTGATTCTGGTGCAACCTAAACATAGTTTAAGTAGATTCAATAAAATAAAAAACCTCTATAGAGTTATTTGTCTGCATATAACTACTCTCTGTTTCATGTCTCCATCGAGTACTTGTTTATAGTTAGGAGTAAGGTCAAAGAAAACAAACCATTATAAATTTTCTGAACTGCCTCGTGCAGATTAATATCAATCTCTTGAATAAGATCAATCTGTTACAGAGGATTTCGGTTGAATAATCTCAACAGGAGCAAGATGTTAAGAAGTTTGTGATTGTGGACAAGTCTCATTTGCAGTGATTAGAGGAAGTCCACCATCCATTATAGCTGATTGGTTGAGCATTGTCGCCATAAGAAAATAGCGTCTCTAAAGAACATAACATAAGGTTCATTAGTAAGAACTGAAACAGAGAAAAGAGAAGCCAATGGATGGGAAAATGTATAACTTTTCCATCAACCCTCTCCTCCTTCAAATCCCACACCCAATTGAATTCGACTCAAACACATGCAGGTGGAGAACAACAACATCAGTACAATACAGAAAAAAACTTACAGATCGTTGATATCTCAAGCTTTGAAAAATAGCAAATGAAGAAGAAATGAAGAGAACCATAAAACTAATCATACCAGAGAATCCACAAATGACACATGCCTCAACAGTTTCATTTTGGATTTCTCAAAAGTAAAGACATCACAATTTGGTTTGTCATCCTTTCGACTCCCATATGCTCTGGAATAAGAGATACGTTATTAACGCTCTCCGACACAATCCTACACTTAACTTTTTTTTTAAAAGAAAAACATGGGTTGCAAGCAACAACTAACTTAACGGATAGTCTGCGCATGAGCATGGACGATGTAACCCGCAGTGTATACCAAACTTACTTAGCCCTTTCGTTGCTTTAACCCACTGGTGACCCATAGAAAAATTGTTTGCTGCAGGAAAACATATAATGAAGAAGATATTCATGACACTCCTTAGGTTATATGGTAAGATGAAAAAAAAAACTTGTTGGAACTTCTAAGCATGGTCCTACCTGGAGATGTATATGTAATAGATACTATTGGGTTCTTCTTTGATTCTTCCATCTGAAGAGAAACTGTAGGGACACAAACCATGTCATCATTTATCCAATTAACAATCAGATTGACGAAAAGAACAAACATGTGATAGCTTCTTGGTTGTTAGTTTAGGTGCTCCTCTCAACCCTAATCTCTGATCCTTAAACTTACCACTCAAAATCAGAAAATTAATTTATCACAGCATCCTTTGGAGAAAACTTTGACACATGTCTACTAGTTTTGACTTAAGCTTGGTGAAACTCCAATTCCAGTCTATAGCTCTTCCTTCAGTATTAGCCGCTACTACCTCTGTTTTCAAACTTCGACAGGCCGTACATGTAAATGAAGAGTAGCAAAAATGGCACAGAAGCGTTGCTGCTTGTCTATTTGTGGTAGACCCATGTATGAGTATGAGAATTTGAAATGACGCTTAGAAAATTGTGAACCAAGATATAAACCTTTGTGTACATTGGCTAAGTTGGTCAATTACGTATATGTTCGTTTCTTCAGAGTGTAGTGAGAATCAAGCCTATTTTCACTTGATCTCCTATCCAAAAAAAACAACTGGTAACTTTTAATTCAAACAGAACAATTCATCAAGATATACCAAATTTCGATAAAAGGCATGCCTATTACCGCTGCGAGCTTTATGACGGCGGATGTGTTTTGTGTGGAGGTGGAGATGAACAGTTCAGAGTCGTTCATAGCTAGGGATGTGTTTTGTGTGGTGGTGGAGATCAACAGTGAATCATAGCAGACAGATCTCATGTATATAACCTTCGATGCTATATTTAGTCTCACCAAAAGAATTAATGATGGTGAACTGTTCGTAAAGAATTTTTGTAGTTTTTATGTTGAATAAGTGAGGAGGAACTCAAGAGGCGAGTAAGATATGAAGAAGTTACGCTGGATGTTCTGAACAGGTGGCTTTAGTGTTTCGTGAATATAGGTGGAGGCAATTCCTCTCATACCCCTATTTCTCATTTCTCAATCTCTATTAGACAATTTTTTCTTTTAATTTTATATGTCTAACGAAAAATCATAAAATTAAATCGGAAACATGAATATTTTGTATTTGATTTATAAACTTTGACAAAAATATTTCAAAAATCAAAAACTGTTTTTTCATAGTTTCACGAAAATCATCAAAATATGGTTAAAAATGATTTTAAATATATATTTTTTTCAAATTTAAAAGGTATAGAAGTTAAATATTTATCTATGGGTTCACTAATCCATAGAAGGGTTAGGGTATAGTTTTAAAGAGGGTGAGGATTTGATTTGGGATTTTGGATTTTAATCAAAAATAGAATTATGGAAAAGGGGTATAGAAGATCATAAGAACCCATAAGAAATTGTGTATAGAAAAATAGGGGTATGAGAAAAGTTGACTCGAGGTGAGGTAGATGAAATAATTACCCCGGTTAGAAAGATAGATTGATCAACGCAAAAAAAAAAAGCCAGTTGTCACAAAAAGCCCCAAGATGCATTGCTGATGTGGCGAAAAGTCAGATAAGTAGACTTTATATATATAGATATATAATATAAATTTTCATAAAAGAAAATTTTAATCGACAAAAAAAGATAATTTCATCAAAATATCCTTGAACTTAATTTCTTGGATTTATTCAAAATAATATTAAAATAAATTCCTTACTTTATAATATTTCATCATTATTCAGATAAATTCATTCTCATAAAATAAATTAGTTTTTCTTTCTAAATTTTCATATTAGTAGAAATATATATATATATATATATATATATATATATATCTCATATTACTTTTATGGTTTCTTGAGATCATTCATACTTTATGGAAATATATTAATAATTTTATGGTAAAGAAATTTTAAAGAATCATCATTGAATAATTATATTGTCCTTTAACTTATGAAATTATATTTTATTTCCAATTAGATTTAATACTTTGCTGTAAAAACTTAATCTAATTATTTATATAAATGTTATATGTGCAGATTTATTATGGTGAATCAAGTAACTAACTTTCTTTTACTATTTGATATTTATTCAAAAAAAATAAATATGGTTAATTGAAGATTATCTGTGATAAATTATTTGTATAAAATTTAATTGTTTCTTAAGTCTTTACGTACAGATTTAACAAATTCTCCATAAAATATGGTAATAATACAGATTCTTACCCAATTAATATTCTATTTTATTAGTAGGTTAAGTAATTAAGTTAATATCAAGTATATTGAATAATAAATGTGTATATTAAATGGTAGAACTATGAACAAGTCTAAAACTTAAATGATAACTTTTATGGTAGATAAAATAGAAATATATTTTAATAGATTAGATAGATAACTTGTGTTATGTATATTGAGAACCGTCAATTGTTTGTCAAAGTATTTGATATCGTTATCATACATGTTGCAGAGGGATAAAATGATTCATCCTATTGTTATCTACTAGGTGGTTGCCCGCAAAGTTGCAGATATAAATATTGTATGTAAATATATATTATGTATGGAATGTCGTAAAATTTCTATAAATTTGATAAAAAATTACTGATGAACATTTAGTGATAACAAATACTTGTGAAATTATATATGTAATTATCACATTAACTTCTTCTACACATATTATGCATCTTTTTCTACCTTGTTATTTTTTGTTAATATTTTGCTCTTTTTATTAATTTTTTTGCTAATGTTTTCCTAATTTTTTACATATTTTTTGCTAAATATTTATTTCTCTCTATAAATAGTAATAAATGAACCAAAACCCCATCTTATAATTGTTTTCAATCATAACATTATCTTATTCACTTTATTATTTGACTTAAATGCAAAACAAATAATCAAAGTTCTCACATGTTCCTTTAAAATAATTCGTTCAATCTTTAAAGCCTAATTATTTATAAAACATATATGAACATTGTAAGATATTAATAATTATTATAAATACGATTATATTTTTTTGAAATTGGACAAAATATTTGTTCGATTCATTGGACATATATACGCACTGCATTTTCAATACAGTATAAATAATTTGAAATTATTTGCTTGGTAATATATATTAGATTAGGTAATTCTAAGATTATTTTCCTTTAAAACCTTAATTACATAAATGAAAATTCAAATACCAACAACCAAAATTAATTCTAAAAACTTCACCTATGAATAACACATAAGCAAAATCCACTTAATAACTTTTCAACTAATATATAGGAGGATTTTTAACTGTGCACTAGATTCTAACCCGTCCTTTCAAAGGGCGGGTGTATTTTGTGTTTTAATTTTTTTGAGAAATTTAATTTTAATATTTGTGTTTTTAATCATATTTGAGTTTAATTTAATATACTTTTTGGTAATTATATTAAATATGTCAAGTTGCATAACTATACACTTTATCTATATGCATTTTAAAAATCATTTTAAAATTTTATTCTTAAGCTCTACGATATATTTTAGGTTGCTTTTGGAAGAAGTTGGATAGCAAGTTCTGGTTATCTATTCAATGAAGATGTGCTTCTATGGAAAAAAATGTCTCTGCAAAATAAGAACATCGAGAGATCTTTGCTTGGTGCTTGTGTGATCAAGTTTTTGGAGTTAATGTTGTGCTTAGTATTTAAGTACTTGCTGATACACTTCCGAGTTTAGGAAGATTGAAGTTTAGGTTTTTGGGAGAGTTTTAGATTAGGATTGAGATTATCATAAATAATTCTTCTAATAGAAAAATGTGATATTTCAGGAAGGTTGTGTCTGATTTATGCATTCGTAGACTGGTGTAATTTTCTTTTTTTTAGTGAATACAAGAAAAAAAATTGTGGCATATTTATGTTTGCATCTTACTCTGATCTTAGTGTACATAAGAAGAAGAGTACTCTGATCTTAGTGTACTCTGATCTTAGTGCACTTACAAAAATAATAAGAAGAAGAGTTAGGTTGGACATTGTACGACGACGATTACAGTGTGATTGTCCACATTAGTTACGGGAATAAATGGCGACACGTATCCAAAATGATTGAATCTCTTTCCCATGTGAAAGAAGAAAAGGGAAACAAAAAGCTTTCAAAGGTGAGAGCCACATGCCTAACAAGCACTAGTCAGTACACAAAAGAAGGTAGCAATAGAGTGATGTGTCTGGAGGAAAGTACTATTCCTATTCTACAAGTCTTTGTCAACCATAATTTGCCTTTGCCGTCTTTATTTCTCTTTTTATGTGTGTGGTTTACCATTGAGTGTAGTTGTATCGAATCTCGTAGGGCTGTGCTGCACAGGAGGTCTTGGAGTGTTTTTTTTGGACTGAAGGGTCTTGGAGTTGGAGCTCTGATCAAAATAAACACAGATTTTGAACAGACAAAAAGTTTATGCCTCCGTGTTACAGACTCCTCTGGAATTTTTAAAAAGGTTGTAGCATCTTATTATGCGGGTCTTCTTAGCGGAGTGACAATGGCCCAACTGTTCTATGCGGTTCTTCCTCCAGTGTTTCTGGAATCAACAGGGGGTCAGTTGGTGCATCTGTCTTAGCTACTCTCTTTCGACCACACCATCAACAGACTTTTGTGTTCACACCATCAACAGCCTTTTGTGTTTGTTGTCACAACTCTGTTCACAACAGGACAGAGGCTTGTCTTCGCAGCTCCAGCACCAGGAAAGTCATTAACTCCCTGTCCATGAACAATAACAAACAATCGTCAGTGCTAATTTCCACACCTGATCTTGCTAATTTCTCATCAACTATAAACACAATTCTCTATGTAGACGATGTGGGTTACTAATATCCATTTCTTTTTTTTTTGGCAAATTTTAAAACAATAGGTATGGCAAACAGGGTGACGAAATGAATGGTTGCCAGTGTTATGTACCTCTCAATCCTAATATCGCCATGATGTGTTTACTGGTTTGGGTTTCCTCGTTAAAAATCAAGCCATTTATGCATTATGGCAGGGGTCTCCAATCTGGGTTTTCAACTCTTGGTTCCTGCAAGATATAGACATTCAGTATTCAGTGGAATGGTGCACAAAAAAATGTATTTAGTGGAACAGAGTGTGAAGCACCATAATTAGATTAACCGTAGGTTTGTGTCACCATGCCTTCATCTTTGCGAAAACCTCCTTAGCACAATCTAGCTTCCCACCTGTGCAAAGAGCATCTATAAGAACAGTGTAGATAACCACATCATGTCCACATCCTTCATCATCCATCCTCTTCAGTATATCATACGCTTCATCAATCTTCCCCGCTCTACCAAGCACACGGATAGATATAGTAAACGTGTAGACATTAGGCTTTAACCCCAACGTCTCCATCTCTCTAAGCAAACCCATCACAGCGCCAATCTCTCTTCTCTTCCCTAACCCTACCATAAGCGAAGAGTAAGTCTGCAAGCTAGGCCTAAAACCATCAGAGACCATGCTTCTGTAAACCTCCATCGCCTCTGTGCAGAACCTAGACTTGACCAGGAGATGAATCAACGAATACACATTCAACGCGAAAAGACCAGACTCTCTCATCTTCCTTAGCGCATAAGGCGCTTGCCGCAACTCGCCTCTCACAGAGAGACACTTGAACACAGTCAAGAAAGTAGTAGCATCCCTCTTCATTATTCTCTTCTGCATCAAATCAAACACGTAACCCATCTCCTCGATTCTCCTTGTCCACCCTCAGAGCTTTTGACCAAAAAAAAAAAAAAGATATGTAGTGAATCACGCTAAGTACCGTTGTGAATGTTCTAGGATCTCAACTCTTGATTTGAGCTTCAAGTAGTCTCCATACATCTCCTGTCTTCCACGATCGTCATGGCTCTTTCAATGATGGGTGCAAAAAGATGTCAGACCTGTTACATAGCCAGAAAAAAGTCAAGAAAAAGTAGAGACAGTGTAAGAACACAGACAATTGTCAAATTGCAAGCTGGAGCTGGGGATCTCTACAACACATGAGAACTTCTTCAAACCTGTACAACCGGTTAATAGCTTCCTGATAAGGGTTTGGAGTTGTTCCAATGTGATCTCGCACCTAAATCAAATCACAAGTCAGCTTTCAGATCAGAGCAGATTACTTAAAATCTAGACTTATAAAAGATCATAACTTGTCTAACCTGTCCACTCGTTGCACTTGGTGACATCAATACCAAATTGGTGAGCTTCACAATTTCTTGCTTAATAAAGATCTCATTACGGGTGTTTTTTCTTATAAACATCGTCATAAAAACCATAGCTAAAACAGTGAAGAAAAACACACATCAAACAGGATAATGCTTTATTTTTAATTGGTTAGGAATCTAAAGTATGCTACTGAGAAAAGTCTAAGCAATTTTCAAACTACACATCAAAGCAAATAATCCACGACACTAAGAGAACATAAATTTTCAATCTTTGTGACAGCTAAATACGAAAAAACGACCAAGGAGATCCATACCTATAGGGTAAGAGATTTTTGAGCAAGTAAATAGGATCCCAAAGATATTGTGGTTTCTGCATAGTAGGTTCTTTTATTTCCAATGGATTTAGGTTAATAGATAGAGTTTTATAGAGGTGGGAGTATAAGGGGAGCCGGAGCAAAACTTTTAAGAAACGGAAAAAAATAAATAAACAGAGTTTGGAGAAGATGAAGTGAAAAGTCGGGGGAAGTCGCCTGATGAGGAAGAAGCAGTAGAACTAAATGGGTTGGATGGGCCAGACTGATATTTTTCATATAACCCATACAAAAAGCCCACTCTATCTAAGTCATTTATGATGTGGCAAAAGAAATGTTTTGATTGGATGTTTTTTTATCTGACGTTGATAGGCTAAAAAGCATTTCTCAGTCCCTTTTAGTATAGTATATATATATATATATACCGCAAATCGCATACGATATTAAGTAAATGTCATAGTCAAAAACCAAGAATTTTAATCTTCATTTTAACCCTACTAATCTAACACTGACCAACACATCTAATCTGACACTCCTACGTTGCTTTTTGCTCCTGTTCACTCCCCCACACACACAACTTGCTAGGTGTCTATTTCTTTTGAGATATGTGTGTGATGAATTTTATTTTTTTAATTCATTTTTCTCTCGTATTCTCTTTCATCTCATGGTTTCATCTTCTCCAAACTCTTTCTCTTTCCATTGTCTGTGTTCTTGAATTATTTTTTTGTATAGACTCTATTTTTATTCAAACTTAAATTTCTACTTGTTATGGATTTCTTTAGAGACCCGTTGATTAAAACATTTACAGTGTTGATTATTTTGGTGATTTTTTTCTATTTGAAATCGAGACTAGCCACTGCGTTTGGGCTTCTTTTTCACCTGCGGACAGCAAATATATGCATCGATGGCTCGAGCTCAGCCTTCGTTGTCGTCCAAATCAGCCTCACCGAAGAGGTGGTTGCAAAAGCTTGATGACCAACAATGGTTTGTCCTCAAATTTTGCCTCTTTTGTCCATTTAACCCTGACACTTTAAGAATTGAATGTATAAGTCACACAAGTTCATAAGTGATATTCTGGTAAAAATTTCACTATGATTGTCTAAATTTGAAATAAATTTATGCTAGTAATGTTATTTTAGTGTTAAAAAATCTTGTATCATGTTACAAAATTTGTTAACTCACTAACATATTTTGTAACATGTTAACAAATGTTTTAACATGTTAACAAATTTTGTATTTTGTTACAATTTTTGTTAACTCGCTAACATGTTTTGTAAAATGTTGGTGGTCAAATTATTGATGAGTTATAATGTAGTTATATCATAAACCTAGTAAAAGTTGATGTTATTTTAATGTTAACAAATTGTGTACCATGTTAGCGAGACTATAGTTGATGTTATTTTACGGTTAACAAATTTGTATCATGTTATTAAATTTGTTAACTCGCTAACATATTTTGTAACATGTTAACAAATTTTGTATCTTGTTATAAAATTTGCTAACTCTCTAATATATTTTGTAACATTTTTAATGGTCAAATTATTGATCAGTTATAATGTAGTTCATCATAAATCCAGAAAAAATATTTATCAGATTTTTTTATTTTTCATTAAGTATATATCATAGTTTTATGCTGAGAAAATGATTTACACATAAATTTTTAGGTGAAAAGAAAATTTTAAAAGAAAGATAATGTAAAAATAAAGAAATGAAATGTGAAGAAAAAAGAAAGAGAATTGTCAGAATCTCTGGAAATTAAGTCCACAAGTGTTGACAGAAGAAACCATGGAATCGTGTGGTTGGGATGAATTATAAGACTTAGGGTCTATGACCAATGAGAGAGAGCTAAGATAATTGTCAGACTTTCACTGTATTGCAGATGCCAGATAACATTTCAGCTTGAGGTTATTTTCGTCATAAACAAAGACGGATTGTGTGAGTTGACTCACAAACGTCAATCCATGTGTACAACGCCAATTTAAGCCTTTAATATGGGTACGTGGCAAATTGTCCCTAGTTATTATTATAGGCCAAGACCACTTGGTTATTATCAAAAAAAAAAAGTTCCAATCTTGTACCATTATTACTGACTGCATTATTATTTGCGTAGGTAAATCTTTGTAATTGTAAACCATAGTGTGGGGGCGGGGAGGACGGGAATTAGATAGATTATAAACTTACAGGGTATTACGAAATATAAAGTTGAAAATAAAGGATCAAAAGCAGAAACCTAAAGTAAAATATAAAACTGTAATTTGACTAAACCTAGTATACTCTCTCTCTTCTTCTTCTCTGCCTCTCGAACCAGTAGTGAACAACAATGTCGATCCCTTGTCTCGCAGAAGAAACCGCCAAAACTGTTCTCCGTCAGGTTCAAACCTCTCCTTCTCCTCTTCTTCTATTTCTCTATGGCATTTTAATATTTGATATTCGATTCTTTTAGGTGGAGTTCTACTTCAGTGATAGTAACCTCCCCATTGATGATTTCTTGAAGAAGACGGTTACACAGAGTGAAGATGGATGTAAAGTTTCCATCTTTCGAACAGTTCAATTGCTTTCGCTGTGTTTTTTGTTTGTTATTGCTAAGTGTTGATGTTTGGTTTTTTTTGGAGAACAGTGGTTAGTTTGGCGTTGATATGTTCATTCAGTAAAATGAGAGGATACTTGAAGTTGGGTGATTCCAAAGGAGATGAGATTCCTGAAGATACCATCAAAGCTGTTGCTGATACCCTTCGTACCTCTAAGGCTCTCAAGGTTTCAGAAGATGGTAAAGTTTCTTTTTTTCTTTTTTCATTTTTTTTATTGAGACCTGTCTTTTATATACTAACATGATTGTGCGCAGTTTAGAGAAGTATCTTTAAACATTGTATTGATCAGATTTGGTTTTTGGTTTTGGTTCCACAGGGCAAAAGGTTGGTAGGAGTACAGAGTTGTTGAAGCTAGAAGATTTGATTGAACAGCTTAATGCTAGGACTGTTGCTGCTTCACCATTCTCCTTTGATCTCAAAAGGGATGATGTGGAAGCCTTTTTCAGTCAGTATGGAAAGGTAATTAGTTATAAATTTGGAGAAAAATACTAATAGTAACTGGTTATACAATTTTTGGTATATGTATGTGTGTTCTTTTTGCAGGTTAATAGTGTGAGGTTGCCTCGCCATGTTGCAGAGGCGAGAGTGTTTTGTGGCGTTGCCTTGGTAGAGTTCCCTACAGAAGAGGAAGCTCAGAATGTTATGAAGCAACAGTTGGTCTTTGCTGGCCATGAGTTGGAGATGAAACCAAAGTAATCCTCTTTACATCTCAATTTCATACTGTTTGTTTGGAAGCGTTTTACTTAAAACAATGATATTTTCTTTACAGGAAAGAGTTTGATGATGAAAGGAAGAAAGATGAAGAGAAGTTTGCTGACTACCGTCCTCAAAAGGGTTCTTCAAATCAGAAGAACGGCTCTGATCATAAGAGCGGTTCTGACCATGAGGCAAAGTAGGAGTTATTTTCTTTGTCTTTTGTTGGTATAAATGTTCTTGGAACTGACTATGGCTGTTATTGTTACACCTGTAGCTATCCCAAGGGTTTGATCATTTCATTCACTCTAAAGCGCTCGGCTGAAGAAGGTACCACAGAAGAGAAGAGTTCTGAAGAGCCAACTGCTAAGACAGTGGATGAAAATGACTCAACAACGGACAAAGAGAACACTGATCAGGTTCAGGGCCAAGGAGCCGAGGGTGAAGATGAAGAGGAATCTTCAGAGACTAAAAATGGGGAGAGAGAAGAAAAAGGTGCTTTAGCAACCCATAAAGATAATAAAGATGTAGTCTTGCGTGAAGATCTCAAGGCCGTTTTTGGTAAATTCGGTGATGTCAAGGTACATAACATACTCTGCTAATACACCTTTGTTCATGTTAGCATTTTGTTTTTGTCATTCCATTATATATTTTGTCTTATTACTCAATTGTTTTGTTTTTTTCACTGTTGTGAAGTTTGTGGATTTCAAAATGGGAGCAGAGACGGGTTACCTTAGGTTTGATGAACCAGAAGCATCCCAGAAAGCACGTGCAGCAGCAGTATTAGCTAAAGAAGGTGGACTAGCCGTGAAGAATTTCGTAGCTGTCCTAGAACCTCTTGCCGGTAAAAAGAAAAACACTTTCTGAAGTTCCATCTTATCTTTAACTAATAATTGTTCTGGTTTCATATTATTTGCAATTAAATGTGTATATTTTTGCTTATTCTGCTACATTTAATAACACTTGCTATACTTATTCTGCTTGAATTAAATGTGTATTTTTTTTTTGGTGGCAGGGGAAGCTGAAAAGGAATACTGGGGTCTCCTTCGCAGCAAAGACAAGGGTGGCCGTGGAGGAAGGTGAGTACATTAGGTTTAGTTTTGTGACAACTAGGTCCAATCCAAACGATGATCTAATAATATTTACTTTGGTTTCCTTGCTTAAAAGTTGTGTGGGGTTGGTGTGTGCAGAGGAGGAAAACGAGGAGGAGGGAGATTCGGAAGAAAGAGGGGATCTGATTCGCCTGGTGGTCGCTGGAACAAAGCTCAGAAGGTGGAAGCATGATGATGACACTCTTTTCTAGTCTCGCTTTATAAGCTAGTGATGTGATGACTTGCTTCTCTGCTTTGTGGTTGCCACTTTTATCTACTTGGCAGTCAGAAACCTTTATTATCTACTTGTGACTTGTTGGCGATATGCTATGAGACTAGAAATCAGCGAAGCAAATTTTGTAGTATTTTTTTTTTGGGCAAATTTTGCATAAAGATCCTAGCTGGCTGGTTTCGTTTTTATATTTTTGGAAAGAATCATTTTTAGCTCTGTTAATTTTGCTTTTTTCTGTTTACTTACTCTTTGCTTATTATGCACAACTCTCCTTTCATGTTGTAAGCTTACCTTAATTATCTTTTTTTTTTCTTGGAAAGTATCCCTAAAGTTATTGAGAAAGTGAGGATCTAAAACTATTGTTAATTACAGAAAGTATTTCTAATAGTACAAGTCATTAACTCACTGATTATTACTCGAAATGTTTAAAATTAATTTTGAAAAGCTAAATATATTTTGATTTATTACTTCGTGTAGTCCATTAGTTTGACTTTGTCCACATAAGAGATTGAAATTACAAAACAGCTTCCATTTTAACTGTTGTTTGAATTGAAGAAAATCATATATGCTAATGAATGCCTAATGCAATTTGAATGTTGTTAGTTGTTTGTTAGTAGCGTTTAAGAAAAGAGGAAATTAAAGAAAAGGTATAAAATAATGAAATTATATAGGCGTAGGAACTTTGATGAACGGCTGAGATCATATTTTCACTTTCGTTTGATCTCTCTCTCTCTGTCTCACTTACATTTCCGCCTCCTCTCCATGTTTGAATACCTCTCTCTCTCTGTTTCGATTCATCTTCCTCTTCTTCGTCTTGATTCAGGTTTCTGGATACAGTGGATCTGCTAGTGTGAGCCATACATACGCTCCCCCGTATTCTGGATTGATCCATATGATATGACCACCCTTTCTCCGTCTTCTTCTTCTTCTTCTTCTTCTTAAGGTCTTTTTTTATTATTTTTTTTGGACGAGAAGAGGATCAAAATTTAATCTTTCAAGCTTCTGAGGTGAAAGCTTTGGTTTCAGTTTAAAAAGTTATAAACTTTTTGTTTCAGGTTGTGTGTGTGGAGTATTGTGACATTGCTTGTCTTGCTAAAGTATGAAGCGTGAGATGAAAACCCCCAATCTTCCACTAGATGGAACTCAGAAAGGGAGTAGTAGTCACGGGTATGTATGCTTCTTTTTTCTTTTTCTTTTTTATTTTGCAATTCAACTAGACATTCTCAGGTTAATGTTGCAAACTCTTTTGTTCATAGGAGGACCTGTGGCCCTGCAAGACGATCCACCAAAGGGCAATGGACTCCCCAAGAGGTCACTTCCTCTCTCTCTTTTTTTTTGAATCTGGCAATTTTTCAATCAGATATGTGTAGTCCTGTAACACCACAACCTCTCATTTGTTATCCTTTGCGTTTACTGAAGATTTGTCTGTATTGAAATTTTCTGTTTGATTCCTGGATCAGGACCAAGTCTTGTGCAAGGCTGTCGAGCGTTTTCAAGGAAAGAACTGGAAGAAGATTGGTAAGTCAAGAAGAAAATTCTGATTCCCTTCTTCTCCTAGGTTTACTTTTCCAACGTTTTTAAGATCATATCAATACAACTCTATTTTAGATGGTGAAAGCAATGTGTGATTTTTATTTGTTTCACCTTTTCAGCTGAGTGTGTTAAGGATCGTACTGATGTCCAGTGTCTTCATAGATGGCAAAAGGTCTTGAACCCTGAGCTTGTGAAAGGCCCCTGGTCCAAAGAGGTGATTTTCTCTATATTCTTTCAATTATACAACTTTGTTTGATCGTTTCGGTGTCGATCTCTGTAATGTGTTTATGACATCTTCTTACTCTTCCATGTTTTCAAAGGAGGATAACACAATAATTGCTCTGGTAGAAAAATATGGGCCAACCAAATGGTCTACTATTTGTCAGCACTTACCTGGCCGCATAGGGAAGCAATGTAGAGAACGGTATGCACATAATCTCTACTTCTTGTCTCAATGAAATGACCTTTATTACTACACTTAAAGTTTTGCTTGGATATATACATGAACAATGTTGTGGTTCATGTAGGTGGCATAACCATCTTAACCCTGCCATTAATAAAAATGCATGGACCCAGGAAGAGGAACTGACTCTTATTCGTGCACATCAAATTTATGGCAATAAATGGGCTGATCTAATGAAATTTTTGCCTGGAAGGTAAATTTATGCTTTTTTTCCCAGTTGTCCTATTGTGATAGAATTCTTGTAACCTGTGTCCTGAAAATTTGGTTGTCTTTATGCTTTTTCTGCTTATGATTATGGTCTAGCCTTCCTTCTTTGGTTATTTTCTTATTTGTTCTTTACTTCTTATGTTTCCATAGGTCAGACAATTCAATAAAAAATCATTGGAACAGCTCAGTTAAGAAGAAACTGGATTCCTACTACGCATCAGGTCTTTTAGATCAGTGTCAAAGCTCACCTCTCATTCCCCTCCAGAACAAATCCATGGCTTCATCTTCCTCGTGGACGCCCAGCAGTGGAGATGAAGGTAATTTCATGCAGGGGGATGATGCTGAAGAATCAGAATGCAGCCAAGCTTCAACTGTCTTCACCTGTTCAAAAATGATCAATGATTCACCAGATGAGGTTAAACCTGCAAATGAAGAATTCTGCACTCCTGAATTGCCTTCAGGAGCAGAGCAGCAAATCTCAAACTCTCCATCTCATGCAGATTCGTACTACCCTTCCTTTGAAGATGTCAAAACTATTGTCCCAGAAATTTCTTGTGATACAACCGAGGTTAGAACCACTACAGCTGCAGCGGATCACTTGCAGGGTGTATCTGATAATGCTAATCAGGACCTCAATCTAGACTGTCCTCGGTTATTGACACATAACATGGACGGAGATGGAAAAAATGAAGCATGCCAAGATTTTCAAAATTCAGTCAGATTAAGTGATCAACCTTCGTTGCCAAACTCTGACACAGATATAAATCCACAGCCTCAAACTTTGATCACGGACGAGGAGTGCTGTATGGTTCTTTTCCCAGATAACATGAAAGATAGCTATACATCTGATGGTGAGCAACGTCAGAACATGGTTGACCCTCAAAAAGGCAAAGGATCTCTTTGTTCTCATCAGTCTGCAGAAACCCAAGCTAATGAAATTGGAAACACTCCAGCTTTTTCCTGGCATCCTTCAAAATCTAATGATCCTACTCAACGTTGTACCCTTCTTGGAGCTACTGCATCAGAACGTAAAACTGATACAGATGATGGACTCTTAACTTCCCATGGCAATGATGATAATGATGGTATCCCAGAACAGCCTGAACTATCATATATTCCCAAGGATCTTTTGAAGCTAGTGCCTCTTAATAATTTCTCTTCTCCGGCTAGAGTGAAGAAGATTCATTTTCCTACTGACGATAAGCCAGCTGAAAAAGACAAAGGAACTCTCTGTTATGAACCTCCACGTTTTTCAAGTGCAGACATTCCTTTCTTTAGCTGTGATCTTGCACCATCAAGTAGTGACTTACGGCCAGAGTACAGTCCATTTGGTATCCGTCAGTTGATGATTTCTTCGATGAATTGTACAACTCCGTTAAGGTTATGGGACTCACCTTGTCATGATAAGACCCCTGATGTCATGCTTAAAGATGCTGCCAAAAGTTTCAGTGGTGCATCATCCATCTTGAAGAAGCGGCATCGGGACTTTCTGTCACCTGTGCTTGATAGGAGAAAAGGAAAAATGGTTAAAAGTGCCGAGGCTTCCTCCTTGGCTAAAGATTTTTCATGCTTAGATGTTATGATTGATGATGGAAATACCAAAAATAAATGTGCCTCCTCTTCTGAAGACAAAGAGGACCCAAGGGAAGCCTTGGAGTCAGGAGTAGTGACTTCAACTATTACTGTAAGTCCGTATTTTTACTCTACATGCTTTAACTTGCAGTCTGATATAAATTGTCTGCTACTGAATTTCTCGTTGCTTAACACATCAATCTAGTTTGTTCAAGCACATTGCATCTAGTTATTTGAGCTGTCTTTTGTCAAGGATCATAGTTTGATCCCTGGTGCTATTTTCTCCAATAATTTAACTTTAATCTCTAAATCTGTTGCTTTCCTCTGCGCCAGGATCAAGGAACTCGTAGAAGTTTGGTTTATCATAGTGATGTTGAGATGCAACTGAGCTCTCCTGTTGAAACTGGATCGAGACAAGATAACAAAGTGAATACAGTTGAAGTCGGTACTATTCCAACTGGAGAAATCTCAACAGAGCCTCCATTCACTACAGACTCTATTCCTTTATCAGAATTCGCGGAGATTAACACCAACACTGCAGAGAGTAGTGTTGATATTATTGAAAACTATAGCATGTAAGTTTGACCTTTCCCTCTGTATGTGTTTGATACCTGTTTTTTTTTCTGCTGATTCATATATTTGCTGGAAAGTATTGTTCTAAGTTGTCTTGATTTCACTCGTTTTACAGATTTGATGGAACTCCTTTCAAAAAACTGCTTGAAACTCCATCACCATGGAAATCCCCTTTACTCTTTGGTTCTTTCCTGCAAAGCCCAAAGTTGCCTCCAGAAATTACATTTGAGGTAATGTAAGATGAAAGAACTACTTTCTGGATACTCTGCTTCTTGTTTTAGACTAAAGCGCCATCTGATGGACAATTATTCGTTGTTGTTGTTTTTCTTTTATTCTCAGGATATCGGGTGCTTTATGAGTCCTGGAGAGAGAAGTTATGATGCCATAGGGCTGATGAAGCACTTAAGTGAACACACAGCCACGGCGTATGCAGATGCTTTGGAAGTCTTGGGTAATGACACACCTGAAACAATACTCAAGAAGAGACAGATGAACACATCTATTCAAGGGAAAGAAAATCAGCTCTGGCCTCAAGATCAACTTGAAAACCGATCCCAGGTAGTAGCTTCAACTCTCACAACATAATGTATCCTTACAAAACCTGTTGATGAGCTGGCAAAAGCTACAATTCAGTGCCCAACCAGTAGCCTAGTTACTTGAGAAAACTTCATCAACTCTCTTCTTCTTCTTTTCTTAGTCTAAGCTTAAGATTGAATCTTGAACTGGTAGAGATAAGAGAATAGCAGTTTTGAGTATTTTAAGTTACTTACTCTGAACCAACTCTGTGTGGGAATTCAGGTGGAGTGTCGCGCCTTGGACTTCAGTGATTGCGGGACACCGGGGAAAGCAAAGGTATCCTCGGCTTCTCCAGGCTGCTACACAAGCCCATCATCTTACCTTCTAAAGAGTTGCAGATAGAAAAAGGCTGCTTTTGTTCATAGAGCTCTGAGGGAACATTCATTCTCGCCTTCTATATCTTTTTTGGACATACCATACATGTTTTTTTTTTGAAAACACCATACATGTACGTCTTATTTTTATCCCCTCTTCTTGTTCCCTTTTTTTTTGTAATGTGTAGACATGATACAATTTTCATTAAATATAAAAAGTTAATTTTTTGTAATGCGTTTCAAGATTACATAAAACATGATCAAAAACGACCATGAACACTGGTGAATAGACAGAACCGAGCCCCAATTTTGATGATGTAATTATATACCTACAACCGGGACAATTCTGACCGCTCTGATTTTTATCTTATCATGATCCGTCCATAAACAACATCAGGGACATGAGAGAATAACTAACGCGGCAACTATTTGTTGAGCCCAGTCTCCGAAGCGTCATATTCTTCTGTTCAAGATTCAAGATCTTTGCCTGTTAGAGAGAGTATGAGCTGCTACATTGGGAACTTCGTTGTAAATCTTGGGTTCGTCTTCTTCTTCATCAGATGATAACAAAGATGGACCCATCCATGCTCTAAACCCCTCATTCACTCGTCTTTCAACCTCTGGCGTGAACTCCAAAGGATTGGCTTCAAGCATCTCCAACCCCTGATGATTTCTGTTCCCAAACTCTCCTTGGTCAATAGTTAAAGCGGCTCTTCTCCTAAGTGAGAAAGCAGTTCCAGCATACAAGGTTACCAAACCCCATGAAGATATCTCATAGCACCAAAACAATGGCATAGAACAGCTGCTTCCTAGTGTCAGGAGGGTTGAGCCGAGAAATATAGCTAGGAGGCCGTAGATGATAGCAAACACAATATTCAGAATTGATAGGCAACGAACCCCACCTGTGAATTTATTAGACAGGGTAAAGAAGATCATTAAACCTATTTGAGCTCTAAGCTGAACTCTGAAGAGGCAAGGTAACTGGTAGTAGAGGAAACAGGGTTGTATATATACATAAAGTTTACCAGACAATGGGTATTGAAAAGGAATGAATCTATTCTATTGCACGCACGAATGGAAAAATATAAAACATAAGTGGAAAGCCGCATACATCTTAAGAAGAGAGAGCATACCTCTTCGTGAAGCACAGTAGTTATTTTCAACTACTTTTAGAAACCAGTGACGGTGAGGAACGGAATACGCCACAAATATTCCTGCGGTATAACAACAAAAAATAACGAGAAAATAAAGAAGAAGACATACCACATCGTTATGAAAATATTAACAAAAGACAACACAAAGGAGAGATCGTAGAGAGGTTTAGAGCCACTTAGGATGATAACAAAGCATTTAACAACGTTTCCATACCCTTAGAGTTACTTGTTGAAGGAATGAATGAACAGATACAACAGATTGGACTAGAATTTCAATTTATTTGGCGACATGTCATCAAAGGTGGTGGCTAACTTTGATAAAATCACTAATCATTCAACTGAAAAAAAAAGTAAGAACCCTCAGAACTAAGAAAGTTAGAACTAAGAAGGGCTGCCATGTGAGAAAGTCAAGCATAGCCAAAAACTTGTCTTAACTAAGCTTTCTTGAACCCCATTATCTACTATATATATAAGGTGACGAAAAGCTATAAAAGGGAAAAATCTAGCAGAGGAATAAACAAACTTCCCTATGGCTGCTGACCCACTAAACCCCAATAGAACTAGACCTGTCTTCATTCAAAACCTAACAACAAGCATTCAGGTTTTGAGAACACATCAACCAACAACCTCTATAACAATGTTTCACCTCACCACAAGTCCAAAAAGTATAAGCCATTTGCTAAAACGTACTAAACATCAAATGAAACCAGTGGCAAACACACAATAGGAAGCTCAGCTTCTAGAAACTGACCACTACTCACCTGCAACAAGATAAACAGAAGACACAAGGAAGACCATCGCCGAGGGAACGAAAACAACCATCCAGTAAAAATCCACAGTCTCCTGATCCGTCAAGTAAAAAGCACCGGGAAACAGATCAGAGTCGCGGGCCTTTCCGTACACAGGCAAAGGCTGAACCTTCACGTCGCTGCAGAACGGCCTCCTCAGAACATTCGAAGGGAACACGATTCTCAAGCTGACGATCGTGCAAGTGAAGACGACGAAGCAGAGGAAAGCAACGACCGACGTCAGCACGGGTCTCTGGAGCTTGATCCAGGCTCTGTCTTCCTCCCTGAGAGTCTCGTACTCCTGCTTCGGCATAAACGCTTGACGCAACGCGTCTCCGATGATCGCCATTGAAGCCTAGATGTTGATTGTTTTTCGAATTTGATTCGAAACCCTAGATCTTAAGGTTCTTTTTAAAGAAGAATCAATGGGAGAGTTCGAGAAATGAGGAGGGAGAAAGACGGTGGTGACTGGTGATGGAGAAACAAATAGGCGCGTGTTAAAGCGATACGGCAACTGCCGTCGGGCGTGTGGATTATTTACAGATAGACCCCTAATCTTTTTAGTTAGTTACCGAATTTCCTTTAAGAAATGTTAATACTTAATACCTAGGAATGTGTGTCCATGGATTCGGTTCAGTTTCGGTACGTTATTTGTCGTGCTTAAATGGTTTAATTACGGCTTGATTGAGTCGATAACAAAAGAAAACAGTTCGGTCGGATTAGTAAACGATCTGGTTTGGTTTTGTCTTTTAATTGGATTATTTTAGTTACGCTTAGATCTCGGTTGATTAACTTTTTTTCAAAAAAAAAGTTAGGTCCTTCACACTTTTATATCGATTCACAGCTGGATTCCCATGTTCTTCTTCCTTTCTTCTTCGAAGCTATTCCTGGAAAGTTTATGCAAATTCTTGGCAATACCGAAGCTTCTTGGCTTTGATCTGCTGTTCATAGTCATCTCCACCCCAGTTCTTGTTAGTTCTTGCTTCAATCAAAAACGGAAACTTTCGAGATCTATTATAGTAACTACTCAATTGCTAACATCAAAGTTCGTGTCTTTGAACTCCTTTCCCTGTTTCATTCTATCTTTGCAGATTCATGGTTAAGTTGTTGATGTTGTATGGGACTATGAGTAGATGTTGAGTTTGTGGCAGCTTAAGTTTAGAGCTCAATCTTTTCATTACAAGTCCAAAGCTGAGGAAATGAAACTGTTACGAGTTGCTGGTGTAGTTTTCATTATCATCTCAGCCTTCCAGTTCGTGAATATACGTTACTATGGTGGTGATATATTCTCTTTATCTTCTCAAGATGAGTTTCCGTTATCCCTACATGAAAGCACAGAACCAATCAGGCCAGTGCCAGGTCCTGTAAGAGTCAATGTTAGTAGTTTGAATTCAGCTGAAGGGGAGAGAACCGGTTTAGGAGAGGTCTATGTATCTGTTCAGTCTCATGATAGTTTTGCAGAGGGTACAAAAGATAAGGAAGCTCTGTACTCGCTCCTAGAGACAAGAAGCAGCAGCTCCAACGGGAGTGATGCTGACATTGTTAATGAAAATAGTAGAAATGTGGAGACTCTTGAGAGCGAATCTGATGATAGTTCCGTAGAGGATGATGCAAAAGATAAAGAAACTCAGGATGATTTTCTGCTAGAGACAAGAAGCAGCAGCTCCAACGGGAGTGATGCTGAGATTGTTAATGAAAACAATAGGAATGTGGAGACTCTGGAGAGTAGTAGTAGATCTGGTGATAATCTTTCCACAGAGGTGAAAAGAGTAATGAATGTTACAGAATCTGGGGTGGTTTCTATCGCCGAGATGATGAGTTTATTGCATCAAAGCCGCGCTACTCATGTCTCATCGGTATGTGTGTGGTTCTTAGTCTCTGATTGGACAAGCAGTGCTCTGGTTTCTACTGCTATTACTACTACTACACCTTTGTATCTTATTATATTTTATTTTTTATTCAGAAAATGAAACGGCCTTCTGCTGTTGATCAGGAGCTCTTGTACGCAAGAACCCAAATTGAGAACCCACCAATGGGGGAGAACGACCCTTTACTGCATGGTCCTTTGTATTGGAATCTGTCCATGTTCAAAAGGTAAGTCAGTATATAGTTTTATCCATTTTGATTTCCTGTTTAGTATTTTCAGTTGTTAGGATCTTTGTTATCTATCTATGATCATCTCTATACATATGTTTTGTATTTGATCAGAGATGGCTATGAGTTGTGTCTACCTTTGTTTTTCATGTCTCTTTCATCTATATTTGCAGGAGCTATGAGCTAATGGAGACAAAGCTCAAAGTATATGTCTACAGGGAAGGCAAAAGACCTGTATTTCACAAGCCAGTGCTGAAAGGGATATATGCATCTGAGGGATGGTTTATGAGACAGCTCAAGGCCAGCAAAACATTTGTCACCAAAAACCCTCGTAAAGCTCACCTGTTCTACCTTCCTTTCAGCTCCAAAATGTTGGAAGAATCTCTCTATGTCCCTGGTTCTCACAGCGACAAGAATCTCGTTAAGTTTCTGAAGAACTATTTGGACATGGTTTCCTCTAAGTATCACTTCTGGAATAAAACTGGAGGATCAGATCATTTTCTCGTCGCTTGTCATGACTGGGTAAGGTCTTCTTAGTTCTACTATGAAACCACCAGCTTTTGATCCAACTTCTTCTTTTGTCTTTCAGGCTCCTTCCGAGACAAGGCAGTACATGGCTAACTGCATCAGAGCGTTATGCAACTCTGATGTCTCAGAAGGTTTTGTGTTTGGTAAAGATGTAGCCCTTCCCGAGACAACTATTCTTGTTCCCAGGAGACCGCTCAGGGCTCTAGGAGGTAAACCATCTTCCCAAAGGCACATACTCGCCTTCTTTGCAGGTGGGATGCACGGCTACCTTAGACCTCGCTTATTACAAACCTGGGGAGGTAACAGAGATCCAGACATGAAGATATTCAGTGAGATACCAAAAACTAAAGGGAAAAATAAGAGTTACATGGAGTACATGAAGAGCAGCAAGTATTGCATTTGCCCAAAAGGGCATGAAGTCAATAGCCCTAGGGTCGTGGAGGCACTGTTCTATGAGTGTGTCCCTGTTATCATATCTGATAACTTCGTGCCTCCTTTCTTTGAGGTCATAAACTGGGAGTCTTTTGCAGTGTTTGTGTTGGAGAAAGACATTCCTGATTTGAAGAAGATATTATTGTCTATAACTGAGGAAAGATATAGAGAGATGCAGATGAGAGTGAAGATGGTGCAGAAGCATTTCCTTTGGCATTCTAAACCTGAGAGATTTGATATATTTCATATGATACTTCATTCTATTTGGTACAACAGAGTTTTTCAAACTTGAAAAACCACATATAATACATGTGATTACAGAGATTCATTAAGACTAAACTTACAAGATTCTAACCACAACCACGTCATTTTAGTGTTTCCGAATCAACAAACAAGTTTTATGAAAATGTTTGACTCAGTTCTGGTATGCTCCATCTTTTATGAATTATACTTTTCATAACATCGTATCATTTTAATAATGTTTCTTATAGTTTGTAATATCGTGATTAACCAGCGTTAAAGAAAAACTCATTGCATCTTTGAATGTTTTCATTTATCTTCATCGTAGACGCCAAACAAACATACAATCATAATCTACATGTGGCCGGTTTGAAAGAGATCGATCTTTAGGTCCCAAAACAGTGAAACAAGCTTGAAAATCTATGATTTTGATTCATCTTTTCAAAAAGAACGTTTACATAATTGGCTTGTGGATAGTCGACAACAAACATTGCTTTGGACACAACATAATGGGATACTTTTCAGTGGCTTAAAAGATATGTATGGGCTACTAGCGACTTGTTAATTGTTCATGTGTTTTAATGGAATATCCTTTTTGTGTATATTGTGTCCTACGTAAAAGCTAGAATCCCTTTCTGGTTTCATACAATCCTAGATGGTAATCCGTCCCCTGCGCGAAATGAGTTTTTTACATATATTAAATTTTATTATTATAAATAATACACGCTTTGTTATCGATAACTTTTTTATATTTGATTAAAGGTGGTCATTCAAATATCAATCAGGTTTGGTTTGGGTCTATTCGAGTTTCAGTTTTTTTTTAGGTTAAAGATTTTAGTCATATTCATTTATTTATAGATTTCGTCCTAGGTTTGGTTCAGATTCTTGCGAATTTGGTTCGGGTTTAGATAACCCGTTTAAGTTATTTTAAAATTTATATATACCATAAATTTCTAAAAATGTAAAAGTAAAATAATATATAACAAACATATTTGAAAAATGTATGCCAAAATATTTAAACTTAACATATGGTTTAGCTTAAATATTTGGATAGGAAAGATATTTTAAGTTTTTGGTATTTTGAATATCGTTTAGCTATTTAGACATGTATTTTTAACTATTTGTATATATTTCCAATTATTCTAAACAACTTAAAAACATCTTACATATTTTGGATTTTTTAGATATTATATCTAAAAATAATTAATATATTTAAGTATATAAATATGATTCACATATATTCAAATACCTGAAATAATTTGATTTGGGTAGGATTTGATCATGGTTCTCTAGATACTAAATTTTTAATGCGTTCAAATATCTAACCAATTGCGGTTCAGATTCAGTAATACTTTTCCGGATCGGATTTAGTTTATTTTTCGGATTCATAATTTTTTTTGTCCATCCCTATATTTGATTATAACAAAGTTTCAAATGATAGTGATGGTGGTTCATATTGATTTTGAGTATATAATAATTTTAAAACTAAAATACATTTGATTATATATGTGGTCTATTTATTTAATCAATAAAAATTGTTCTATGCCTATTTAAGGAAAACCAGATTTTGACCCGTTCATCCGCGCGGTTTTGATTTTTTTATTTTTATAAAGTATTTAATGATCTTTTAAACATATCATTTATTTACATATTTTTGTCTCCTACAAACTTACCCGGACCGAATATGATCCGACTCAAATCCTCATAAAATTTACAATATCCAAATTGTATTTATTTGATTTTGAAGCTTTATAAACACGATATCCAAATAAAGATTTATATTCCAACTGGTATTTTGATGTCCTGATCAATCTGATTCTGTGAAAAAAAAAATTTATTAAATTATTTCAAAAAGTGTTTTGTACATAATATTCTATCTAAAATTTTATAACTTGTGTAGATATTTTTTTTAAAAAGGAAATTGCACAAATTATATATTAACCCGCGTGGATATCTGACTTCATTTTTGTTCAACGTAAACTCATAATCCGCTAATTTTATAAAAGAGTTTCATGTATATTTTTAATGTTTTATAATTTACATATTAGAATATATTATTTTATAATATAGATGTTTGATAATATTTTTTTATTTGTACATAATATTATATTAAAAGTTTTATAACTTGATGCAATTTGATATGATTTTACTATTCATATATAACATGTTGTTTTTTGTTAATTTAGTTTAAAATGAAACAGCATACTAAAAATATTAATTTTTTGCATTAGTTTCTATGAATTATTATTAATTTTATGATATTTTGTTTTCTTGAAAATTGAATTCTAAAAATTTTATATTTGACTAAACTAAATAAGATAATATTATATTTTAAAAATATATATATATATATATAATATATTATATATTCAGTTTGTGTTTTATTTTCACCCCAAAAAAATAATTTTTGATTTGGTCAATATATGAATATTGATTTGTTTAGATAAGCTTGAAATTGCAATTAATTAATTTAAATGATTTTAAATGCAGTGACAGAATATGTAAATAAAAAGAAATACAAAAGGAAATAATTAATTTATTATAAAAACATTGGTTAAATGTGTAAATAAAAAGAAGTATTTAATATGATATCCAAGTTTCAAACAGTTTTCATTTAATATAATATCCAAGTTTTCAACTAGTACCAAAATGTACTTCAGTTTTAATAATCTAGATGATGGGCTAAAAAACGGATCCACAAAGGTCTATAAAAGGATAATATGAGAATGAAATGAGGTCCATTAGTGAAGGAGTAGATTGCAAGTTAGAGTATGGTTTGGGTGTATAGATGCATAATTTCTCTATATTGTTTTACACTATACTGAAAACCATTAAAATCCCAATTATGTTGGACAATTTCAAGTCAGAGGAAGTTAATATATGGATAAGTGTTCAAATATGTTAAGGATAAACACAAACATCAAATCTAGAAATAGAAATTTTTATTATTATTACATTAGGTTTGTGTTTCTATATCCCCATGTTAAAAGTAATTGTTTTTCATATAAATAGAGATCTCATTGAGAGATCTTCTATAAGATTGAGAAATAAGATCTAAGAGAAACATTGAAAATTTTAGTTTTAAGTAGTTTCTAAAGGTAAAAATAAGAAAAAAAAATTTCTAGAGATTTTAGATATTTAAATTGGTATCAGAATCCCAGGTTGGCGACTCGATTTTGGTGGCAAAGAAAAGATCATGTATGCAAGGTGGATATGATCAGAGCCCTCATTGCAGTGAGCTTCAGCTGTAAAATTCATCGCAACATCAATAAAGATTTCAAGAGAATGTTCTACAAGAACTGGGCCAAATCTAAGAAGAAGGCTTTCACCAGGCATGCCAAGAATAATGAGGTATTCAATCAGTTCAAAATGATCAATAAAAACATTAAAAAGTAAACTTTTCACACCGATGGAGGAGTAGAATTTACCTTAACTAGATTCTTTCTACTTTGTGAAGAAAGTAAATTTGGAGCTATGACAGTAGAGTTAGAGTCTATAAAAAACAAGATATTAAGGCTTGTGGATAAACCGGCTGGTGTTAAACATACAGGGACATGTAACACAAAGATGAAAGCGTGTAACATAACTCATGTACCAATGGAGCCGAATTTAAAGATCTCAGATGCTGAAAACGAACCAAAGATAAATGCGTCGGGTGTTAAGTAGAAGGCTGACATCCTTACTAATGGAGTTTAAGAAATTGAGCTCTCTAATTCAAGTTAAAATTTAAAAAAAAAAGTAAATGTTGGATAATTCTAAACTTGTAGAAAGTTAATATATTGATAAGTTTTTAAATATGTTAAAGATAAAAACCAAAAAAAAACTAAAAATAGGAAAATAGGAAAATGAAGTTTTCTATTAGATTAGGTTTGTGTTTCTATCATGCATGTTAAAGAAAATTGTCTCTCAGATAAATAGAAGTCTCATGGAGATGTGTTCTTTAAAATTGAGAATAAAGATCTAAAATAAACATTGATAATTTTAGTTTTGGATAGTTTCTAAAATTAATAAAAAAATGTTTTGTAATTTTTTTTGTTTTTAGAAAGTTTAGAGATTTGAAATTAACCCATACCTATATTAAAAGATGTTAAAAAAAACTATCAATCCATATTCAGAAAATGGTTTGAACTTAAGGAGAACAAAATGGTAGTCAGTTCAATATCAGTTCGCCATTTCCCAATTTTTATGTCCAGATTAACTCTAGCTAGTTTTTTACCTTTTTAATATTGTGCTTTTTTCTTCTGTCGACGAGTGATACCTGTACTTTAACAATGAATGAAAGTTTATCATAATAAATACATTATAATATTGTGGCAGGGTGCAATAATGGAATCACGTGAGACCATGGTTGGTCTTGGTTGAACCACGTGTTACGTGGAGCGTAAATCGTAATCAAAAAGGGGTCCAAGAGTTGTCGATAATACTACCAGTGTAACACATCAAGACAGCTGCATTAACTTTTTTTTCTTCTTCAAAATATGTCGACTTCTTCACCCTCTCTTTTATTCTATAGTCCTTTTTGGGTTGTAGAAAATCTGGTTCCAGCTCATAGAAATATCAGTGGCTACAAGGAAAACAAAAAAAAATATAAAGAAAATTTTATGTGGGTTGTGGACGAAGATGAAAAAATAGTACATAAGGGACAAAGACAACCAAAACAACGGTTTATATCAAAGTGGTGTTTTTAATTCAAACCATCAGAAGGTTATTTTAAAAGTTCTACTATCTAAAACTTAATTCCGAATCCGGGAGAGGTTATAGATTTAAAGTCCGTTGTTAACAAAATAAAAAAAATCGTTGGAGTATGTAAATAATTGTACATTGTTGTTGTTTATAGCCTTTATGATCTACGATAATTTTTTAAAAAAGCATAAGAAGAAAACTAATCAAGATTTCATATAACGTTGAGTAATATATAGTACATGTTTATTTCTGTAGAGCTAGCAAGATCAGTTGATTTGAGAGAGAGTTAATTCTAACAAATTAATGCTATTATGATTGAGTATACTGTGTTCATTAATGTTTTACATAGTAAAACAGTCTCAAGGTCTAATAATAATAATATAACATTCCTTGTCTACAATCCAACGTCAATCTGCTTGCCATCTCCGATCTCGTCCTATTCTCTACTCCAAACATTATTTTATTTTGAAGTAAAATATTTTCTAATATCACTCCATTTTCAACTCTAAAATAAAATATGAATAGGATTACTTCGTAAATATTTAATATTTTATTTTTTTACTTAAATAATATTTTTATATTAAAAAATACAATAACATGAAAAATAAGATATTTCATTATTTAATAATTTGATATAAAATGCATAACATAACTAAAATACAAATAATAAAAAAATAAATATAAAATAAAACAAGTGATTTAATAATCTGACAAATCGTTTTCAGATCCGCTAAAACTGGTGAAATATTGTCTGAAAAAACTGAGAAAAAACTTGTTGATCTTGTGATTCAACATTTCGCTTTGATATTATTTGCACTTGCTGAACTTTAATATATGCACGGACATTTGATCTCGTATTGGGATTCAAATCACAAAACAAAACTATTGTAGTGCTTGATTTAGGAACATTAAAGATTAAAAAAAATATATTTTCATTATGCAATGCATCAGTTGATCATTTGTGGAGAATATTATAGTGATCATTGTTCAACTAACTTATATATTATCTTTTATTATACATTTATGATTTCTGTATTTTTTTAATAACAAATATTTTATTCTAATAAATTATATTTTAAGGAACTTTTGTAAACATAAAATGATTGGGGTTAATACGTAAATTTTTAAAAGTATAACGGAATTATTAACAATTATTAATAAAATAAAAGTATAATAATTTTAAAATATTTTTGTAGAGTAAAAAGCAGAATAATATATTGGAATAAAATCTTACTCAATTTTGATATTACACCATTTTAGACTAAAGTATAGAATAATGCATTGGAGATACTCTTAGCTTATAACTAATATTTATTTAAAGTTTTTAGTTTTTATATAGAAAAAGAAAACACTCTCTTAAAAAATATTCATGAGAAATTAACTGTTAGCCGCTCGGATTGTTTTTTAGAAAGAAGAAATCCGAAGCTTATTGTTACTAATAAAAGTAACATGTGATTTACGAATGCTTAAAGCCAGTTTCAAAAAAAACTTGAAATAACAACAAAACAGCTTTGCTGAACATTTACTAACATTTACTAACTTGAAATAACAACAAAAACAGCTTTGCTGAACTTTTACTAACAGTTCGTAACATCCACACAAAACAAAATATATATACCTTTTAAAAACATTGATAGGATCCGTGTTAGCTGAACATTTACTAACATTTACGATTTATAAGCTATCGTGCAGATTCATCGTACATATAAACTTTTGCGTACATATAAACTTAATTAATTTGTTCAGAATTGTATGGATTTGATAAGCAATAGTGACTATTCATGGATATATACGGCTACAGCCTTTTATCCCTTCTTCTGCGTTCTTACATTCTGAATAAAATTCATATCAATAAACATTCGTGCAAATATATCTAAATAGACCTGTCTTAGTGTCTTTTATCAGAAAAAAATTGAAAACTCCGCGTTGTAACTATTTGGTATCGTCAACACAGTTGAGGATGTCATAATGGAACAGCTTTGTAAATATGAAGGTTCCCCACCACCAAAGGAAATATAGTAAACGACAATTTCGTAATATAATATTTTGAATAAATCCATACTGCAATGAAATATATTTATTGCATGTTTAAAAAATTACATTCGGTTGGTTTTATATTTACGGTATTAGTGTATATATGTAATTTAGTGCTTCTAATCAGACCTTGTCATGGCCAAAATGTTATTCAATCTAATAACTTATTCTCGCGATATATAGTTCAATCTCGTCCGTTTGATAGTAATGTTATAAATTTTAATTAAGTTTTAGTAAAAAACACTATAGTAACCATACAAATATGGTCGAGTGGTACAGCGAGTTTGGAAAGATACTAAACATTTCGGGTTCGAAACCTACCAAATTCAGATTTACTTGTTTGTATGGCCATGTGATATAGATATCTAATTTCCATTGCGAGCAACCGAATCTGTCTGACACCGGTGGACAGATCCCATAGGATTAGACGGTTGGGTCTCCGTCCGCTGAATACTCCGGGTTATAAAAAAACGTTATAGTTAAGTTTTTATTTCTGCTTTGTATATACTGTTTTGAAATGGGCTCGACGGTTCAAAAAGACGTGATTTAATGCATAGTATTTATTAGCTAGAAAGTTACTCCTAGGGTTTCTGACTTGACCAATACATTTATTTATTTTAATGTAAAATATAGTGGGTAAATGACATGACACCATTTTAAACGCAAATTGTTTCTACTTATGACTTATGAGAGATCATTAAATTCAACAGACTGGCGACGATGTACTCTACCACAGATTCGAATCCCTGCACGTCGCAGATCGTACAAAGTAAAAACACTGAAGATAGATGAGTCATATCGTGAATTATTCTTCTTACTTTTCTTAACAAAAAAATCTATAAATTTCTAAGTCGTCACATCATGTTTAAAAAGCAGGAGATTAGAAAAACATCATCTCGTGTTCCGCGTTATAAATAAAAAGATAACAAACTTTTAACCAAAAAAAATATCGTAGTTACAGTACATCCACCAACCTTTCTCGTAGGTAAGCTACAACTTTATGTGTCCTCACTCTTTTTCCACCATGTATATAAGTTAATAATACTATGAGGAACCATTGAGAGATTTGGAAACATCTGAGAAGACGAGACTAGAAATTTCATCAAACAATGAAACAAACAAGAACTATCTTTTCAAACTCCTACTACACCCCAAACAATGTCTCACTACTTTTGACTTAGAAACCTCTCATTTTAATATTTTTTTTTCTTTTTCCAATAACACAAATCTAAAATCACATTGCGTAACCACAATGGTGGATTCATCACTTGGTTCCGACAAGAAGAAGAAGGGTAATAAGCAGCCTGTGTACCGTGGAGTCCGCATGAGGAGGTGGGGCAAATGGGTGTCTGAGATTCGTGAGCCACGTAAGAAATCAAGAATCTGGCTCGGGACTTTTCCCACGGCGGAGATGGCCATGCGTGCTCACGACGTGGCGGCTTTGAGCATCAAGGGAACGTCTGCCATTCTCAATTTCCCTGAGCTCTCTGATTTACTCCCTCGACCCGCTTCTCTCAGTCCTCGTGACGTCAGAGCTGCGGCGACCAAAGCGGCTCTCATGGAGTTCGGTGCGACAGCGTTTTGTCAGGAGAGTGAGACGAACGGAATAGTGGCGTCAGAGAGTGAGGGTAACGAAACGGCGGCGTCTAGTATAAGGTCGGATAGTGAGACTAGCGAAACGGCGTCGTTCTCTGCGACGAGCATTGATGAGGAAAGTACAGTTTCGGATAATTTGGACAAGATCGTAGAGTTGCCTAGTCTAGGAACAAGTCTAGACGAGTCTAACGAGTTCGTGTTTTTTGACTCGTTGGAGGATTTGGTGTACATCCCACCATGGTTACATAGTGGTATGGAGGATGGTTTTACGTATAACAATGATTCTCCGTTTAAAGTTTGCGAAGAAAGCTTTTCTTGGAATCATTTTCCCTGATTTTTTTTTGTAATTTTTTGTTTGTATTTTCCCCGTATTTTCTTGCTCTCTTTTTTTCCCTTTCTTGGTTTAGTTTTCATGGGATTCTCTCTGTTTCTTTTTTTGCTTTGCGCGAGATATCTCCAAGATGATGCTGTGGAATTGACAACTTTTTGTTATTCTCCTTGTCTAGTTGGTGAAACGAAAGTTGACGAAATGTGTAAGTGTATATTATCGGGTTCAGAAGAAATAATGACAGTGTTAGTGTGTGCGTTTTCCAACCTTCCAATTTTTCATAATCTTGCAAGACCTAATAATATTTTATTTTAAAAATGGTAATGTAGTGTTTACGAATGAATGGGGTTTCACATTCAAAATAATTAATTAATATAAATAGATATGTCAATTAATTTATTATTAATGGTTTTTTGTTAAACATTATTAATTGGTTATAAGATGAAAACTTACAGCAATTTTAATCTAATATAATATTAGAACCATCCGGGTATTAGATCATTATGTGAATATTGTTCTCACAATTGTTCACATTAAGTATAAGAGTGAGTATTAATAAATGAGAAATTTTACATTAGTAGTTAAAAATAATTGAGGAATATATAAAACATATGTACAATTTATTCATTACCAATGCTTTTAAGTTGAAATCATTCCAATTTGAGTTAGAGAAGAATTTAAAAAACGTTATAATTCATTATATTTTATAGTAAAAACTATGCGTTAGAAACTGTAGATTGATGTAATGAGTTTGTTGTAAAAACATAAATTACTATATTAAAAATATTATTAACTCTTTATTAAATATAACTTTTTAAGTTTTGTCACCAAAATAATTTTTTTTTAAATGACCAAAATGATTTTTTTTATTTTGAAATTTTTTATTTTTTTATTTGAAACCCATCACTTAACTCTAAACTCAAGTGTAGATTAATTAACCTAGGGTATAAGTGTATATTTTTTCTTTAATAAAACATCTTGTAGTCGTTTTCTTCTTTGAAGATTATTTTAGTGAAAACAACTAGAAATAGTTATACTAAGGAATTTCTCTGACATTTTTGATGTATAATTTGTAGTATAGATTATTTTAAATATTATTAATATAATAATAGTATTATTTGTTACAAATTTAATAAGATAACAAAAACAAAATATATTATTTTAAGTAAGTAAAGTAAAATTAAGGAAGTATGCTTTTGTATATTCTAAAAGGATATACCTATATTTCTATAGTTTTTTATGTAGGTAAAGTGATTAGCTACCAAATAGCATTAGCAATTAAAAAATTATATGAATAATTTTGTTCAACTAATTTAAATGGAAATAATAGTTTATAAACATCTTTGACTAATGAATAAATAGGTATATAAGTTTTCTGAAAATATTTTATGAATTGACAAAAGCTAAACAGGTGACAAACGTGAGTGTATTAAATTACTAAGATTGGTAACATGAGTTACACGATTAAATTTGAATTAGGAGTATAACTCATAAATATTACCAATCATGAATTACTTTTAATTTTTTGAGTTGATAATTTTTTGAATCAATTATGTCTGAGTTACAATCTTGAGTTAGTACTTTAGTAAATTTGATAATTTAAGTCATAACTCAACATAAAAAAAAAATCATGTATTAGAAATTGAGTTAATACCTTTTGCATTTTGTTAGTTAAGTTACGGTTAGTTTTGATTTTTAATAATTTAGAAAATTTAATACACTTATCTATTGTTTCACGTCAGTTTCATTAGGTAATAAACCATTTTCAAATAATTGTATATTTATTAAACTGCTACTTTGTCAAAGACTTTAATAAGCTTTCTTATTTTTATTTAAATTATTTCTATAAATTTAATTGTTAATTACATTTAGTAACTAAAATTTTACATACATAAAATTCTCTGTAAAAATATATATATATATATACATATATATATTCATATTATTATTATAAAAACTTAAAATGTATTTCCTTAATTTTTAACATATATATATATATATATATATCTAGATTATAGTAATTATATAATAAAATGTTATATTGTTGATATTTTAATCCTTTTAAAAAGTTATACATACTACGACTTATATATCAAAAATGTTACCAAATATTTATTAAAAAAATATTAATGTATATTTAAACATCAAACTCACCACATAAATTTATAGTTTTTACCACATAATTTTCTAATTTAAGTTACATCAAATTAAAAGTAACGTAGGATAACTAATACAAAACCAGAAAATAATATTTTTAAGTAACATTTTTGAGTTATGATCTTAACTCAAACTTAATCAGTTTTAACTTTTAACTGATTTTACCAATCAAAATAACTCTTGAATTTTACATGTGGCCCCGGCTGTGTAACGTCGTGCAATTTGATGTTTGACATACCCCACGACACAACAATTCAAATTTTGACATTTAATTGGTTAAAAGAAAAGTTATAATTGATGTGTAACTAGTGCATTATTTAAAGCTTTTATAGTACTTTAAATCACTTTCGAGGCATAATTGAATACAAATAATACATATCTAAAGTGTACAAGAAATTGCAACTTTTTGTTGGGGTTGAGTACTAAATTATCTTTAATCAAATAAAACTTACATTATGGGGTAATTAATCAACCTATCATCAATATTATGAGTGGTCAATGAAACACCATTTTTGTTGCAATTGTACTTATATGTAACTTCCACCTAAAATGTTTATAATATTATACAAGGTTTGTAAAATATTTTGCAAGGTGCAAACGCAGACGATATATGCAAGCAAATTTTTTCATCGTTATTTTTATTAAACATTTTCTGATTGTAATAAATTGTGTGGTTTCATTTATGAAAATATCATCTTATAACATGCAAACAACCGAGACACATATCCTATAAGTCTAACCTTTTTAAAGTTTGACAATGTATAAAGGTCGATTCTATGATATTAGTGACAAACACGTTTAATAAATGTCTTTTACCGAAATTATTACTATATTATACGACATTCAAATTCGGACCTAATTAACAAGTATAGTGAACTACATAATAACAAACTATGAAACGTTTCCACTAATATAATAATACTACAACGTCAATCCCTAAAATAACTATATAATAATCTCTTTTGGAAAGAACCATCAATCTTATTAAAACAGAAACATTCTGTTGGACCTAACATGGAATTTTGTAAGTTTTTAAATTAAATACACTTTTATACTTTATAATTAAATCTACATTAAATTATTAATGTTCCTTTCTTTATACTATTATCCATGTTTTCAAACAATATACTTATTTCTTTATACTACTATCAATGTTTCCAAACAATATATTTTTATACTACTATCAATGTTTCCAAACAATACAATAATTAATCTTAGTTATTTTATATCTATCATTTCTCTTTAAAATTTTGTAGAAACGTCATAATTTTATAAATTGCAAAATAATAAACTTTAAAATTTGGATTATAAGATTACAAATTATGAAACTATTATAATTTAAATCAAATTAGATTACATATCGGTCATCCAACAGTTCAATCGGTTAGTCTCGGATTTTAATGATTTTTTTTAATATGAATATTTTAAAAACTTAAATTGAATTGTTAGATCTCCGGATTAACCGGTATAATCACAATCGGGTTGAATGAAAAAACACTGATTTAAATGCAAAAATATTCTAAACACACTCTTTGAAATTACCAAAATATTTGTTATATTATTAGTGAAATTTTTCATCGTAAAATATTTCGCGCTTCTAAGCGCGGGTCAAAATCTAGTTATGATGTAAAAGTCGAGTAAAATAACATAGTCATTAACTAGGGCCAACAACTTTATTGAGCTTTAAAGTAAACATATTAAGCAAATAATCGCTGCTGATCAAGAAAAAAAAAAGCAAATAATCGCCAAGAATTTGTATATGATTAAATACGTTGGTTTCTGTTATGAACATACACGAATCAATTCGAATTATTGGGTTCATAACAAGTTAACTTTATCTTAAGTTAATTGGAATTATCCAACATTTTCCCCTTTAATTACAGCTTTAATGAGTGTTGCTAGAGCTGATAGACTATAATGAGATATTATCATCGATGGTCAGACATACTTCCATCAGAATATTGCTATCGCTGATAGCACATTACGACATGAAGGTTAAGCAATTTGATGTGAAGATGATATTTTACGGCAGACACAAAAATATACTTTCAAAGTACCATTTCATTCGTGAAAGTGTGTAAAATATGATCACATCGAAGTAATGCAAGGCGCTGATAGCATTCGAATCAAGAGGATATGCGAAAGGTATACTCGTCAACACAGAGATGGACTCATGCAATCTAACTTATGTTCTGATGCATACAAGTTTGAAATTGTCAAAGGTAGAGGAAGAGCCTGAGATTGATGCAACATTGTATCGAAGCAGCATAGGGTTGATCAGAATTCAAAAGATCAACAAGCCCGAGTTTCAAGTTGCAATTAAGGGAGAAAATTGGATAATTCCAATTAACTTAAGAGAAAGTTAACTTATTAAAAATGAAGTTTAATAGGTGAACGAAAAGGGAAATATATCGAGATTATGAATGTTTCCATATTATTATTAGGAAATATATGTAGTTTCGACCTATATAAGGAGTTGCAGAAATGTTGCATCTTTTAGGAGAAACACATTGATTTAGTTTTGAGAAAGTTTCTAAATCTAATAAGAATGCTAGTTCTTATACTTTTTATGTGTTCTTACAACTTTAATTGGTATCAGAGTGGTTTGACGAATATTTATAAGAAGACCAAAATACCCTTCAAGTAGGAACGGGACCTTTCAAAATGGAAGAGGAGATCTGGCAGAAACATTAAAAAAATTTGGAAGTTCTTTTGTGGAAAGTGAGCATCTTCAAAACACCTCAAAGTAACTCTGCAATTAATGGTACAAGAAGAACACTGATTCGATGGAGGAAAGGACACAAGGTGTGTAGTCTTTGGTTTGAGGGGGAAAATAAGAGATGTCAATCCAAGTCACACATCGGAAGTTTAGACAATAAGTTTCTAATATATAAAGAGATGTCGAACTCTAATTAGAACGAAACTTTTTGGGAAGAAAACTAAAAGTAAATCCATGCAGACAAGCCTCTAAGACCCAAAATGGACAATATTATACTAATCAAATAATATAGAGTTAGACATGTGCTCATTAAATTCCAACAAAGAAAAGAAACAAATCTTAAAAGTAACACATATTAAAGCAAATACCCAGCCTGTTTAGATTTTGTATAATATTAAGTGAATTCATAAACTTGTTGAAAAAAAAAAGTGAATTCATACTTACAATTATTTATATTCATATTAGTTTAAAAAGAGACATATGGTAAACTGTCAGTCAATTTACAAAGAAAACAAAAAAAAATCCATATTATGGTTAACAAAAGGAAGATAGGGGAACAAATGAATTCAAAATTTATCCAATAATATCACAATATTGTCGTGTCCCCAATTACATTTCAATAGTACTATTTTGTTTCATTTTGTCCTTTTGACAAGTTAAGATCGCATCATTGGCCGATGATAGTACTGATAGGGCTTAATTAAATACCCACCGTCTAAGTAGATTAAGCATTTTAAGTGTGCGTTTAAGATTTTAATTATGTTGGACCCAACTATGTTTGTTGTTTGAAAGTTATTGTTGGTCATGCAGAGTGGGTTTTCTGAATTTTAGTCGGATCCTTGACGCTAGAGAGGCTAAAAAATCAAAAGAAAAAGAATCATTTGCATTGATGCAACTGAAGAGGGAATTCGAACCTCTATATTTTTTTCTTCCAATTGAGTAGTTGGATAGCTAATTTTCTTCATTAAAATTCATATATATTGCATTGAATTTGTATCTTCATTGTGTTGTATCTCTAATCTTGAGATTTTATTCTCTCAGTCTTTTACTATCAACATGAGGTAATATAATCTATATGTTATCTCATGTACGAGCATTGAGTCTTAATGATAGGTTATATGCAAATCTTTATTTAATCTGTTTACCATGACAAAACTTTTTTCCAAAATATAAATTCCAATTTTATATAGAATAAAATAATTTACATATATGAATAAGGACTAGATTTGACTACTCCAATCAGGTTTACATCATTGTAATGCTGATTTTATCCTTAAAATAGAAGACTTAAATGCACAGTCTTTTGACCGAAACAAAATGCACCGTCCAAAACAACCTAAATGCATGCAAGTCATGGCTATTGAGTATTTTTGACAAATGGGAGAGTATATGTGAAAGTTAGAAAGAAGAAGGCACTTACAAGTCTACATCACAATTCACAAGTGGGTGGGTGGGTTCTCTAGTTGGGTTATGATCATCGCATAAGATCTCTTCGCATGAATTATTGCATTTAACTTTTAATTTCCGCCAACACTTCTTATAGTAAATTCCATTTACTTTATGTTTCTATTCATTGATAGCAAAATCACAACAAGAGGGTTTTCCATATTTTAACTGTTGTGTCGGTGTTTTTTTTTTTTTAATTTTAATTTTGGGTATCACTTTATTTAATTAAATATTTTCATGTTTTATTCAATTAAAACTTGATATTTGAATTTTAAATTTATCATTTTTTTCATTGCTAAGAACAACGAATTAAGCAGAAACGAAACAAATCATTCAAAATTGATTAGTTAGGCTGAATTGTGCTATGTGGCCACCAAAATACTATAATTGGGTTATAATCATCGCATAAGATCTCTTCGCATGAGTTATTGCATTTCACTTTTAATTTCCGCCAACAATTCTTATAGTAAATTCCATTTACTTTATGTTTCTATTCATTGATAGCAAAATCACAACAAGAGGGTTTTCCATATTCTAACTGTTGTGTCGGTATTTTTTTATTTTTTATTTATTTTGGGTATCACTTTATTTAATTAAATATTTCCATGTTTTATTCAATTAAAACACGATATATTTGAATCATAAATTTATTATTTTTTCATTGATAAGAACAACGAATTAAGCAGAAATGAAACAAATCATTCAAAAATGATGAGTTAGGCTGAAAAAGATAAGGGTGTGCTCTAAAATAACCAAAAAACTATAATTCACTGTATAACATTTTAACCCATTAACTAGCAGACATTACATATTTTATGTAATAATGCATTTTTACCTTTTTGCACCACCGGTAAAAATTACTATTTAAAATAATTAAATAAATTATTAACTAATATAAAAAGTAAAACCTACACGATCAACATTATCAATATTTCAGCCACACATATGTATTCCCAATCAGATCTAATTTCTTTTCAATTAAAAATTTAAAATATTTACATGTTTTATTCAATTAAAACTTGATATTTGAATCATAAATTTTTCAATTTTTTCATTGCTAAGAACAACGAATTAAGCAGAAACAAAATAAATCATTCAAAAATGATGAGTTAGGCTAAAAAAGATAAGGGAATTTGCGTTCTATGGCCACCGGAAAAAAACTATTGTACATTGTATAACATTTTAATCTAATTAACTAGCATACATTATATATTTTATGTAATAATGCATTTTTATCTTTCTGCACCACCGGTGAAACTTACTACCTAAAATAATTAAATAAATTATAAACTAATACAAAAAGTAAAACCTACGGGATCAACATTATCATTATTTCAGCCACACATATGTATTTCCCAATCAAAACTAATTTCTTTTTCATTTTATATTGTATAGTTAATAGTACATAATACTATATACTATTTTATCTTTTAATTTAATCTAAAATATTTTACAATTGGGTTTGGATTTCGGAATTCAAGTTTATGGTTTAGTATTTAAGTTTTAGAAGTGTGTTGGATTTAGGGCCGGAGGTGAGTTGGGGTTGAAGTTGACGACACACATATATTATTTCACAAGAGTAATCTCCATTCCATTTTACAGAGTATAGAATAATAGTTCAAATTTTAATATTTTTATGTGTTTTTTCTTTAATATTGTAACTTTAAATTATATTGAACATTTGGGTTTGCTTTTTAAATTTAATATTTAGGTGTAGAGGTTAGATTTATGATTTATGGTTTTGTTTAATATGTAGTATTATCGGTTATCGAATCGTCTATGTAATCTTCTTAATAATTGTAATATCATAATAAATCACCATTAAAAAAAATTAAAATTGCAGACAAAAATAGCAAAACTTAAAAAAAAAAAGGAAATTAATATTTTGAGTGTGACTAGTTGACTGTTTTAGAGTCATATTTTACTCCAGATTTAGTTTACTCCAAGTTCAGCTAAAATTCTACCAATTAGGTAAAATACTATAACCAAAATACACTAATTTTTACTTTAAGATATTGTTGAAGTAACTAATGGATGTTACTATAGTTTTCTCTCACTTTCTACTTTCCCACTTTTTTTATTTCTTCCATGTTTCACTTTTGTATTTATTCTAACTTACTTCATTATTTAACAATCAAACCCAAACCTTAATTGTTTCTAAAAAAAAAGAAAAAACGCAAAATATATAATCTGCGTTTGAACTTGCAACAGATCAGTCCAAACCCGGACTACATAACCACTGAGAAACTGCAGAAGAAAAATCATGTTCAAAAATGTATTATGTACGCCTAAAACGTTGGTGAAACCCAAAATCTTTTTTCCAAAAATTGCATAATTTTTTCTCGATTTTCTAATAATTGGCTAGACTCAGATCAAATGCATGCATTCGACAACGAGTTTTTTACGAACAGGGCAATGTACTAACTGATCTGGATATAACTTCAGAAATTTAAAAGGTGATCTTAAGAAATTAACGTGTTTTATATTTCCTGCTTATCCTCTCTTTCTCTTAGTCTCCTTAAAAGTACTATATTCCTTTTCCGGTGATGGCCAGCGCGTGAGCGCGCGTGCCGTCGCCGAAGATCTCCTCCTCATTCCTTCGTATTTTCCATTGTTTCTTCCTCGCATCTGCCCTCCTGTCGTTTTGCTGTTTGCTCTCCGGGTGAATCATTCGCTCGCGAGGATATGCAGTTCGGCGGTGCGTCAGCTCGTTCTGGAAGCACAGCGCTGTGGTGTGGAGAAGTTTCAGATGGTGGGAATCAGCTTTTAGGACTTTGGGCGCAGAACTGTTTTTCCAGTTTCTGATCTGCCTCGTTTGGCTCGATTCTCCAGTTTCGGATTGATGGAGCTTCATCTCTTTCGGGTCTTTGCGGTGGTTCTGTAGCTTCCCTGAGGCGGCGGTGGGCGTAGGTGGTAGGATGTGCGGTCCTTCACGGCGTTGTGTTTGCTCGTCTCCTTCTGTTCAAAACAAGTGAACTTCGACATTTTCTTGCTTTGGAGGTGCGTCTTGGTTCTGGTATGCAGGCGGATGATGGTATCAGATTTAGTTTCGACGTTCGAGGGTTTGTCGAGTTTGTTTTGTTGGGTGGTCGTCTATTGCCGCTTGGCTGCATTTTGGTGGTTTTATTCACTTCGGATTCCCGGTCTTGGTCATTGCTGGTTCTTCTGCTTGATAGGCGACATCTTTTCTTCTCGAAAGCTAACTCTTGTGCTTATTTTTTTCCACTTTCCTCGTTGGCACCAGTGGACAGTGTTCGCAAGTCACAAATATCAGGTTCTTCGGTCTTCGACAACGGAAAATGGTGTCACGATCCTTGACTGGTCATTGCGGTGTCTCATTTGGGTCAAGTTCACATCCGAGTACCAGTTGTAGGTCACTTGATTTGTTATCAGTAGTGTTGCTTGACTACCTATTGTGCAGGTTGTTAGAGTTTCACCAGTTAGTGTGTAGCATCGAGTTCAGATCCATCTTTGACGGTGAAGGCGGGTTTGGATTGACGGGTTTGTGGTGGTGAATGTAAGCCTGTGGGAGGTGAGTTTTTTTCATCTCTTTGTTCTTCTAGCACTTCACAGACAGTGAGGATTATAAGTTTTAAGGAGTTCATCAGTAGTTAGTTATTCAGGAGACAGCATGGAAACTCCCGACATCCGAGGTAACAAGAAGAACTTTACTTTTTCATAGTCATCGTCGATGGTTGAGAATAACAACCAAATCTTAAAAAATTTTAAAAAATCTTAGCGAATATGCAGAGTTTACCGGGTAGGCGATGTTAGGTTGTAATACATTTACTTAAGAAATTTTGTTCAAATCGAGCTTATAATCGGATCTGAATACCCATTTATCAGATTAAAAAAAACTTCAGAAATTTAGTATAAAACTAATACTGTTTTTGTCAATGTTACTACCATTGACTCAAAATGCGGGTACAGATCAACCGTCCCTATTAATTTGGTGGTCTAAAACACATTATTATAATGGCCACACAATTTAATTAATTTAATTATATATCAAATGATTATCAACTGATTTAACTGTCAAATGATTATGTAATATATATTTTTTACTTGTAACTAAGTTTTATTATATTACTGTATATTTTAAATAGTTTAGAATGTTTTTTTCGGTTGTTCTTCTCAGAGAGAGACAATATTTAACAAAAGCATAGTAACGATAATGTATATGTGAAATTTAATATGGCAGTAAAATTAATATGCTATATTTTATTTTTATTTTTTTTGGATTTCCAGAAACTTAAAGTTGAAAATACTCTAGGATATCACTACATTTTTTTTTGTCAAATATATTTTCCAAGAATCAAAATGACAAAAATCTTTCATTACAGAGGTAAATATACATTTATACTCCTAGATTTAACTAATTTACACTTAGTATTTAGAGTAAGAGGTGGAGTTTTGAGAGTGAAGTTTAAAATTTTTAAAAAATTAAAAAATATAAAATGAATTTTTAAAAATAGTTTAAAAACTTATTTTCCAATTTCAAAATGAAAATTTTAAAAATTAAAATAACAATTGAAAAAATTGATTTAAAAAAAATCAAATTTGAAAACATATAATTCGAAAGTATAAAAATTCAAATTCGAAAACATAAATTCAAATTTATGAATGACCACAAAAGAGACATAATAATCTATACTTCTTTGTTTTTAAATAATATATTTTACATATATTAGATTTTAATAAAATATATGTATTTATCAATTTTTAATAGTTTTAGAGCAGTAATATTTTAATAATTATAATTAATCTTTTGAAATTATAAATTTATCACTATTAGTTAATAAAAGTGGCTAAAACATGAAATGTGTATTTATGTAGGATTATCTTTCTGAAACACCTAAAATGTTTTGTTATACTATATGTTTATTACACCTCCCAAACTAATTTAAATTGCTGGGTAATAGAATTTCAAACTTCACTTTATGTTTTACTAAAAAAGAAGTGAAAAGTTGAGTAATGAACAAAACCTAAAAACATTATTCTATAAATTGAGTAAGCGTTTTTTTTTGTTATTATCCATTTTCTATATTTTTTGTCAGCCTATCCATTTCCTATATATTCTATTAAAAAAAGAACATAACCTATTGATAAATATTATGTCAAACTAGACTTGAAATTTATTATCCGGGACCGAGGGATCTGAGATCCGCTCCGGATCCGTTTCAAAAATAGGATATTCGAGACGCCCAGATCCGAATCCGGATAGTAAAATCAAGGATCCGTCAAAATCGAATCAGGATATCTTAATTTTTGGATCCAGATACCCACATCCAGATACTTATTTATAAAATATATTAAATTTTAAAATTTTTATTAATGGTTATAGGGAATTTTCCAAAACTAACCTAAAATTTGATTTTAACCCCAAAGTTATACCCAAACTTGAATTAAATGCAAAACTAACTTAAAAGTCTTTTGAAATTACAGCGCAGCCCCTTGTGAGAAAAAAAATAGAAGCCATTTTTTACGAATATAACCCCAGTAAGTCGTCTGAGATGTTGGAAGTCATCTGGACGACTGAATTGTAAGTCATCTGGAACCATTTTATCTTAAAAATAATTTATAAATGTTGTAAAAAATATTTCGATGAGTGAAAAAATAAAATCATGTAATTATAAATAATTTTAAGTGATATAAATTAAGATATAATAAAATTGATTTGTTTTCAACATAGATGAGTGGAAGTAGTGAATCACGATATTCTTTGGTTTAGGGGTTTGGCAAACATATGTTGTAGTATTGTATGTATTCTTAGGGATAGATTTTGAAAAGCTGAAATGTTTTTTTTCAAAAAATAAATTTTACTTATATGTGTTTATTTCTGTCTATAGTAAACATTTTTCAAGTTTAATTTGATTTTATGAAGTGTTTAATTTGATAATTAAGCTTAGGCGTTATGTTTATGGTTTGGACGACTTATATTTCAGTCGTCTGGTGAATAATTTTATCCGGACGACTTATATTTCACTCGTCCACATCGTACCAAACCGATAATTTTACCAATGTATGTTTTAACCTAACCGGATCATTTACCGGACATAAAAAAACTATTTTCCATTGTTTCACAACTTTTCGAAACCCTAGTGCCGTTTCTCTCCAAGGGCGATTTCGAAGGCGATAAGACGAAAACCCTACCGTGATCGTGTTCCGCCGTTCTCTTCGCCGGTAGTCTCTCCGATTGCGACGAATCTCGTTTCTCCTTCATGTCGTACAGTATTTTCGTAGTTTTAGCTGACCATCCGCTTCCTTTTTTTTCTCCGATATGTTGTATTATTGTAAGTATTGTATATATTCTTAGGGTTAGATTTTGGAAAATTGAAATATATTTTTGAAAAATTAAATTTATCTATATGTGTTTATTCTAGTGTATATTAAACACTTTTTAAGTTTAATTTAATTTTCTGAAGTGTTCAGTTAGTTAATTAAGTTTAGGAGTTATGTTTAGGGGTTGGACGACTTACATGTAAGTGTTGAATAATTTAGACCAGACGACTTACAAGTAAGTCGTCCTAATATTCCCGCCTAAAATTTAAGAAATTTTTATTTCTCCGCTTAAATAATAAAAATCAGATGACTTACTTGTAAATCTTCTGGGCGACTTACTTGTAAGTCGTCTAGAAAGTCTTCTATTTTATTTTTTTGCTAGAAATATTTTAGTTTCCCGCTAAAATTATTAAAGTCTTCTGGACGACTTACAACGATGTTGTCTGAATCGAAAATATTTAACCTAATTGGATTTTTTGTTTCCCTATATAAAGAAAAATTTACAAATTCTCTCTCCTCCTCTCAAATGTCTACAACAAAATGTAATGTTCATCTTTCTAGAACTCTCCAACCTCTCTATAATCTCTTTGAATTTATAAACACTAAACTTTATATTAATTTATTGTTTTTGTTTCATGTATTTCTCACTAATTTATCTTGTTTTGCAGGTTTTTCATCACATGGTTCTCATCTTCCACTCATTTAAAGGTAGATCTATTAATTTTAGATATGTATTTTTGTATGTTTTATAAAGATAAATTTATCTAATCTTCCACCAAACATTATATGAATTTTTCAGTTTTGTTTCATGTTTTTCTCACTAATCTATCTTTTTTTTGCAGATTTTTAATCAGATGGTTCTCATCTTCCATTTGGATATGTATGTTATGTGTTCTATAAAAGTATATATATCTAATCTTTCAATCATTTTATGTGTGTTCTAAGGCATTTGAATGTTTTTTTATATGCAGATTTTTATATATGGGCTTGATATGTAGGTTTTTCAGATCTGATAGACTTCTGGGACGAATTACCTGTTAGTCGTCTGGACGACTTCCACGAAGTCGTCTGGACGACTTCCACGAAGTCGTCTGGAAGTTGTCTGGTCTTTCTGGAAGTTTTCTGACGTTGTCTTCTTTCATAGCAAGTGGAGTCCAAGCTTGTCTTTGTAAAGGAATGATCTATTATAGTTTTGTTTGAGGTCTATTTTGTGATTTGCATGTGTACTCCTTTAGTTGTGATTTTTTTATAAAATCAGTAATATTGTTTCCCAAAATGTAATATATGTGCTAACAATTTGTTTACACATTTACAAATCAATGATATAATAGACTTCAATAGCTTTTTCTCATATTTGGATCTCCCATATGTAATAATAAACTCCAATGGCCTTCTGCTCATCTTAATAAACAAGAATGTTGGTAGCCTCGTATTGATACAACATTTTAAGAAGCATTTTAACCATTCTTCCAACAAATCATCATTGGTGTCAAAGCATATTACATGTTTTACAAGTTTGTGTTCAAAAACTTAGTTAAATTTAGTAAAACTAAGGGAGAAACATATTTTGAAAATATGAGATTTACATATCTTGGAGTTATTTAACACTCTTAAAACTAAAAAAACTTAGTAAAATTCACAGAAGATCAAACATTATACAAATTTAAAAACTAACACATAAGATACTAAACCGCAAAACTTAATATTCTTGAAGTTACTTAACATGAATTAAGAAGAAAATGTTAAAAAGTATTTTTAGTTTGAGAGAAAATGAAAGTTTATTAAATATCGAGGCGGACGACTATAAACTAAGTCATCCAGACGACCAAAGCATAAGTCGTCTGGTCAACACAGAGGTTATTTTTGTAATTGACTTTCAAATGTGTTTTATGAGACGACTGAAATATAAGTCGTCTACTTTTGTTTTATTTAAAAAAAAATCTCCAAAAAACCTAGACGACTGAAAAATAAGTCGTCATAGGTTACATTTGCATTTGACTGGATTATTTTAGAAGTTTGACTTTCCTGGAAGACTTATATTTCAGTCGTCTGCAGAAAAATTGAAATATCAATATTTTTTTAAAACTCGACGACTTAAAATTAAGTCGTCATAGGTAAGTTTTGCAACTGAAAAATAAAATTTCAATATTTAATTGTATCCAGAAGACTTACAATTCAGTAGTCCGTTAGACGACTTACATGTAAGTCGTCCAGGATTTACGAGGTTTGACCAGAATCTTGGAATAAAATTCATGGACGACTTATATGTAAGTCGTCGGCCGGACGACTGAATTGTAAGTCGTCTGGAGGAAAATAAATTTTGAAGTTTTATTTTTCAATTGTAAAACTAACCTACAACGACTTACATGTAAGTCATCGGATTTCAATAAAATATTGATATTTTAATTTTCCACCACACGACTGAAAAATAAGTCGTCCTGAAAAATCAAAATTCTGATAAAATCCAGTCAAATGCAAAACTAACCTATGACGACTTATATTTCAGTCGTCTAGGTTCTTTAGAGATTTTTTCGTAATTAAACAAAAGCGGACGACTTATATTTCAGTCGTCTCAGAAAAAATATTTCAAAGTCAATTGCAAAAATAAGCTTTGTATTGACCAGACGACTTCCAGTTAAGTCGTCTACAGCCAGACGACTTACCTATAGACGACTTACCTGTAGCCAGATCTGGAAAAAAATCTCGATTTTATAGTTTTAACCAGTGAGATAATTTGTTTAGCACACAGATGTTTTCTCCAAGCATCCTGAATCTCAAACAAAAGTGATCCACCAAGAATCGTAAGTTTCAATGGCTCTTTGAACCATAAAAATATTTAGAATCAAAATCTTGAGTTTTTGGATGAATATGGAGAGAAATTGAAAGAAATGTTGTTTTTAGTTCATAAGAATTGAGAAAGAAGAAGTGTAAATCGATTTTAGGTGCGTTAAGAACTTCAAATTGGTTGTTCACGGTGGTTGGTGTAGTGAAGGTAATGACAATCTTGTAAATATTTGAAGATGGTGAGGTTGAGAGTGTAAAAATGCTATTTTCAAAAAAAAATGATGGCATTTTCGTGAATAACCTAAACTTGTGGGGTGGATAGGACAAAAAATCAAAAAAAAGTAGGTTAGTTTTGTGTTTGACTTTGAGTTGTGAGTCAATTTTGCAAAAACCCATAATTATATTTAATATATTATATGTATTTATAAAACTAGTTTATACTATATTTTAATTTTAAAATATCACATTCATATTTATATTTATAAATCTTGTATAAATATATAATTTATGTATTATTCTAGAATTTTCATATTTTAAAGAATTTATTTTTATTTTACTAATTATTTTTACGAATCTGGATCCATATACTAAATTCACGGATCCGACAAATCCGGATCCGGACCAACTCTATGTACAACTATATATTTCATTTATGAAGGGATTATCAAATTAAATTAATATTAAATAAAACTATAATTACAAAAAACTCAAATCTAAAAATTAATTTTTTCAAAAAAAATTACAACAAAAAATATATCTGTCCACATTATATATCTGTCAAAAAAAAATATCTGTCCACATTATATTTTAGAATAAAATATGGAGTGACATTGGAGATGACGAGATGTCTTAAATGTTTGTTAGTAAATAAACAGATAAAACTGGAAATGTAGAAATCAAACTGCACTGAACCGAACCAAACTAGTCCCTCTTTTAAAAATTTCGAAACCGGTTTCTGACAAGTGGCAACTCCTAAAAATTCGACCGTTACGTATTTTCCCTTTATTATAGAAAAGGGTCTCTCTCTCTCTCTCTCTCTCTGTTTTCATCTCAAATCCCTTTCAATTTGATCTCTCCTCCGCCCGCTCTCTCTCTCTCTCTCTTCCATGGCGATCGCTTCGGAGAAGGTACGATTTGTTTCACCTTATGATCCCTTCGTATCATTAGCTTCCTTTGGTCTTTTAGATTTGCGTTTGCGATTAGATCTGGGATTATCGTCGCGTTGCTTGATTCTGCGTTAGATTTGAATATGAGCGAGTAATTAGGGTTCGAAATTTTGTGAATTTGAAGAATCGATTCATACTTTGGTCTTACGGAAACGTGTTTTTCTTTAGAAGTTTGCTCAAGATTTGTTTTTTTTTTCTTGTCTCATTCTGTTTGGTTGTCATCAGGAGGCTTCAGATGTTTCTGCAGTAGCACAGAAGAGATGGAATCTGAATGATTTCGACATTGGAAAGCCTCTTGGAAGAGGCAAGTTTGGCCACGTTTATCTTGCTCGAGAGAAGCGGGTTAGTTTCATGTCCCCTTTTGTTGTTGAATCCAAACATAAACATTTGTTTTAGATCTCTTTTACATTGTTTTTTTCTTTCACAGAGCAACCACATTGTCGCCCTTAAGGTTCTTTTCAAGACACAGCTTCAACAATCTCAAGTTGAGCATCAGTTAAGGAGAGAAGTTGAGATTCAGTCTCATCTTCGTAACCCCAATATACTCCGCCTCTATGGTTACTTCTATGATCAGGTAAATAGTTTGTTGTTGACAAGATCCTCCACCCTTTTTTTGAGCATAACACAATTCATTGGCTTGTGGTTGCAGAAAAGGGTTTATTTGATACTTGAGTATGCTGCTAGAGGCGAGCTTTACAAGGAGCTTCAGAAATGCAAATACTTTAGCGAGAGACGAGCTGCTACTGTTAAGTCCCTTCCTTCAAATAGTCAAGTCAGTTTGTTGGTGAAAAACTGACATCTTTATATGTTTACTTTTGATATAGTATGTTGCCTCGTTGGCGAGGGCTCTCATCTATTGCCATGGCAAGCATGTGATACACAGAGATATCAAACCAGAAAACCTGTTAATCGGTGCTCAGGTTAGTCAAGTTTTTTTCACCGTTTTTGCATTGGCATTTGATCTGAAACCAGCTTTATAATAATGTTCATGGACTTTTTAAATATCAGGGTGAGCTCAAGATTGCAGACTTTGGTTGGTCAGTGCACACATTTAACCGCAGAAGGACAATGTGTGGCACGCTCGATTACCTTCCTCCTGAGATGGGTAAAGTTGAAGACTTGGCTTCAACGTTTGTTCTGCGATATATGAATTCATTTTAACAGTGACCAATGGATTCTTTTTTGTAACAGTTGAAAGCGTAGAACATGATGCAAGTGTAGATATCTGGAGCCTAGGGATTCTCTGTTACGAGTTCCTTTATGGAGTGCCTCCTTTTGAAGCCATGGAGCACTCTGACACATACAGAAGGTTTGTAATGTTTCTCGTAGAGGGGTTTGTTTGTTTGTTGTTGTTCTTGGTGATTTTTTTAACACAAATTATCTATACAATAGGATTGTGCAAGTCGACCTCAAGTTCCCTCCTAAACCGATTGTGTCTGCATCTGCAAAGGATCTAATTAGCCAGGTTTTTATATACCTTCTCTATCTTATACATGTTGATGGAAGATTGATGATTGAATCTGAAATCTTACGTTTTCTCTTCTTAACTCAATCTTGTATAGATGCTTGTCAAGGAGTCTGCACAACGTCTGCCATTGCACAAACTTCTCGAGCACCCGTGGATTGTGCAGAACGCTGATCCTTCTGGAATCTACAGAGGTTGAAAACGAAACAGCTTTGTGACGTCTCTGTTCTAACGCTTCTGTTCTTGGCAATCTCGAGCCAAACTGTATTTTTTTTTTCAAATCACCATTGTGTAGGTGTAAGAATCTTCCATCTTCTTTTCCTAATTCATGTTTCAATACGTGTATCCTAAGCAAATTCATTTGTGTTATTATTATCAATTGATATTCTTCATCATATATGTTTCTATGAAAATTAAAAGCAAAAGCATGAGTTGGTGGTCTACTTTCATGAAAAGGAAAGTACAAGAAGAGCATAAACTCTCGGCTTCTCTTCCCAATCTATAAGAGACAAAACATGACTTCAAGAAGTGTTGTATCTTCAGCAAAAATGTTCACTAAAACAATCATGATGTCTTCTTACCTACATGATGCAATAATCTCAATATGGTCAAAAATTACAATTGAAGAGATAAAACTTTGCCAAAACTTTTTTGGCATTAACCTCTAGCCTTGGTGGTTCCAGTAGGAGGGTTAATGAAGCTGGGCTAGTTCGTGGATGACAGCTTCCGTGCCCACACTCTGTCTATATAATCACAACTTTGTTCTGTCTTTCCATTATTCGCTGCAAGAAAGGAAACAAAGAGTAAAGCTTTGAGAGTCAATGATCTAATGGCATAGGTGAAGAGAAACTCACGTTGAAAGGAAAGGTGTGCTTCTATTAACAAAATCAGAGATGAAGCTAGTATATAAATATTTTATATACTTTTATTCATATATATGTGTTGTAACCCTACCAATCAATGTTTTAGCTTTGACGTTTTCCTTCCCCGGACTCCCGGTCTGGGTGCAACATAGCGCCACATTGCACCATGAACTGCTCTTTGGGAAAGGAGAGTACAGTAAACGTTGTCAGATGCATTGGCTGGAATAGCTTGAATCATGTAAGCATGGAATAAATCTTGCTGCAATAGGTTACTTTTATTGAGACTGATTCATAAATTGTCAGACTCATTTATATGTAAGTCGATTTATAACAAGGCGATCAGATGCAAATTTCAACATCATTTGGCTGATTTTTTTTGTCGTTTAAGCCCAAACATACTGAAAAATATATTATTATTATTATCATAACAAACAATAAACTGAAACTCAATGCATTTGAATTTTTTCTCCATGAAGGCTGATTACTATACCTCTACAACTAAGAGAAACCCCATTGCTTTGGAAGCGCTCCAAGGAGTTAAAGGACCAATGAAGAAAAATGTATCTATAACGTAATATGTAAACAACAAACGTATGTATTAGATGGTCCCAAAAAACGTCAATTGATCAGTAATAAATCATGTATGTTTTAAGGCAGTGATTGGAACTTTAATAGTAACTTTTAACGTTGACAGTCATTAGGTCATCTATCATAGACTCATAGTTTAAATATTTCATGAACATATGTAAATATATTTTCATTTATTTATCTTACTAATAAACGATATATTATATTCAGATATATGCTCCATTATTTATACACACAAAGAGCTATCTCGAAGATTGATTCCTCCTGCTGTTTCATCCAAGCTGATCCTAAACACGATCATCGATTACAAGAAAAAAAAACGTAAAACTAGAACTTATTAGAAAGTTAAAAACGAGACTACGAAACATACCTATTTTTAATTTTATTTAAAAACTGCTATGATATATTGGGTGTAATGAAAGTGACGCTGATGAATCAAATGTTCTAAACCTCCTGAGCCATCATCCACTTCTGCAACCTAAGCTGTCTATGAAACCTCTGTATAAACTCCTCCGCGGCTCTGTCCACGTGGCAGCTATCCATGGTTCCCGTGCTGCTAGCTACGTCAGGAAACACGGCCGCCGCCACGTGTCTGACCTTGGGGAGCGTGTTGTACCTGATATACGCGTGGCGTTGGCGTTTGTTGATAAGCGGTTTGCGTCTTCCGTTGCTGACGTGGCAGCCGGTGGTGGCCGAGGCGTAGGAACGTCTCGGTGGGGTGCTGCTGCAGCTGAACTCGTAGTCAAGCTGGATGGGGACAGGCGAGATGAAGGAGGATCGTACGTCGTCGTGGTCGGAGGGACGGCACGTGATGCGGGAGTGGGAAGTTGATACGGCGTCGTTCAGAGACTTGCGTAGGGTCTTGCCATGTTTTGCGAGTAGGTGTGGATCGAGAGTTGTGAGGAGTTTGTGACGTGAGGCGTCTGAGACCTTCTGGATGGTTAAGAGGATTAGTTTCGCAAGGCTTGAGAGCTTCTTCGTCGTGACTGTTGAACAAACCTCCATCTCGTCGTGTGTTTGCATATGAGAAAGAGAGGTTTAGCTTATGGTTTGAGGGGTGGGATTTAAAGAAACTAAAGTGGGATTAATGAAGATACTTAATTATGATGGTCTTTACATAACGGAAACATTTTATTTATTACGCATTAGGAGTTTTGTTATAAATTTGTTTCAATATAGCAAAAAGAAGTCAATGGGTCCGATATGAAAAAAAAAAATTATGTAACTTAAAATGTAAAAAAAAATTTAACGAGATAAATTTATGTAATCTTGAGAAATGAGAACATTATTGTAGTTTCAAGCTATCTAGGAATGAAATTTCATATAATTCTTTATAGACTGTGGTTATAATATTATGGTTGATAGCACTGGTTTTATTAATAGAACAAAAACTGTTGAGGGGTTTTCAGAAAACACTGAACTCATTTCTTACATCAAAATATTATTTTGTCCGGATTTTTAAATTTAAGAATTTTTATGGTAAAGACTTATAATGGATGCCAAAAGATTTCTCATGAATTTTTGTTAAAGATATAAAAATACATCCAACGAAAATTACGAATGAGATAGTTAGATATAAAAATAGAAACATATGGAATTGATCTGAAATTATTACTAAAATATAAATGTCTAAATTTGTAAACTATCATTTCTAAATAGCGTAATTAATGTGTCGTATAAATCTAGCATGTTGGATTACATCCAAAAGAAAATATCTAACATGTTGGACAACTGGAGCAGATATCTGGTAAATACAGATACATAAGATCTAACCATCAACAAAAGCGAAGCGATTACTTTAGAATATAAATTCACATTAAAGCAAAACAATATTAAAATAGTGTAATGATAACAGCTGCATTATACAAATTTATTTGAGCCGTGTCTGTCTTTATGGATTTCAATAGTTTGCTATCTTTCTTTTCCTATATGTCTTTTGTCACTTTAGTTAAAACTTCTTTCTCACGTCGTAAAATAGAGGAGAGCTATATTAAACTAAGTTTCTTCTTTATGGTAATGTAATTAGATTAGTCTCTCTAAGTTGTTCGCATATGCAAAAGTGTAATACGGGTAGGTATCCATTGGTCATATTTTGTTTAATTTTAAATCGGAAAAGTTGATTTTGATTGCTTTGTCGAAAGAGTTAAAATCTTATCGGGTAAGCTAAATAATTAGTATTCTTTGTGGAAAGAAAATCGTGAACTCAGTTACAAAAGAAAAAGAAAATCGTGAACTGTTTTCTTTCAATTTGGATGGACGTCTCTGGCTCCCAAGTTTCATATGTTACTTCTACCGCCGACACTGTTTTATATTATTAATATAGAATTTTAGGATATTTAGTTCGGGAATTTCATAAATTTTAGTTAACAAATTTAGTGGTAATATAACTAACGATTTATTCTGGATTGTGGATAGGCAAAATTATGAATTTGCTTACATTGTATTGTAATTTCAAAAGTTTAGTAAAAATAAATGGTTTCAGGTGAAAATGCAATAACCATAACAAACTTATATCGAGTCTAAGAGTTTGGTTTTACATAAAAAAAAATAGATGAAATAATGAATCGTGGAAGCTTATTTTTCCAAGAACGAAGGATAATCTTTGTTAACAGATGAATCGTGATGACACTTTTACCAGACTGAATGTGTTAATTATGTAAATAGTAATTTTGTTGACTCTTTTTTGTTGTCAACTAAAATTTATTGACTACGAAATGTTTGAGTACACATTTTCATATAAAAAAAATTGGATAACAGTTAAAACTAAACCATTGATCTATTGACTGAATTGCTGACCGAGCAAGAACATGCGCACACTTGTTAGCTTCACGTTCGTTGTATTCAAATTTGACGCAGAAAACATATGTGACCAGTGTATGTATGATTGTATCTATGTAATGTTGTAATCTTGGATTCCTTCTGTTACTGAGCATTCAGTGTCTTATCATCCCCTTCGAAGATCACATGTCGGTATCCTAATGACCAATCCGCTTGCATACTCAAAATTAAAGCTGAACATTCAGATTCAATTACTGTGGTTCGTTCCTGAAACCGTCCCATTCCCGCATTCAAAAACATACCATGACTATCTCTCTGATAGTCCACCCCATGCCTGAATCACAGGAACCCTGAAAATGAGAGGCATCATAATTACATTTTGTCCATGAAAACGGGGGTTTCTGCCATCCATTAGATGCACCTCTGTTGTATTGTTCTGAGAAGTTTGATCAGCAACTGATATGGGTAGGTTTTCCAACCATTATTTGAGTTCCTCTTTTGCCTTCATCATTGTAACGTAAAGTTGAACATGTTACTCAAATTTTTTGTTTTCTTTTGACTTTACGATTAAATTACTTGTTTAGATTCCAGTACTATGTAACTGAATATCAAAATGCTACTATCATCACATTTTATATAAGGGACCCTTTTATATAATAACGAGATAATTATTACGCCTGGAAGAAGTGTCAATGAGCTGGAGGCATAAAAACCACATTATCCGACCTAAAATTAGGCCTAAATATTGTAAAATTTTCAGGCATTTTGTTGAGCAATGAGTGCTTAATAATTTGGACATGAATTGTCATCATTAGTTATAACAAATTCTCCTTTCCGTTTCCTTGACTAAAGTAAGTCTATACAGGGATATAAACAGTGGCGGAGCCAACCACATTTTTCACTGGAATCATTTTGATTTCCTAGATATAGGGACTACATAAGCTAACTTTGTAGTGTTTCATTGATTTGTTCATGTATTTTTTTTTTCTTAGAATTCACCTGGGTCACATGACACCCCTCCCCCCCCCCCCCCCCCCCACCTACCGTAATGGTAGCTCCGCTACTGGATATAAAAATGTGTAAAAGAGTCCTCCTGCACGGAAAGAAAAACAAAGTAAGATAACACTTTTTACATTTTCCAATTTGACACCTTCTCAAACAAGGCTTAAGAATATATATCGATATATGTATGTAAGTTGATCAAAAAAAAGATATATGTATGTATATTTACGAGATGAATGATATTTACTTTACTATATTTATTTGCATCATGCTTATTGGAAGATAATACGATTTAGCTTCTGTGAGCGATAGAAAATGTGTATATCTCATTTGTTATCCATATTGGTTGAACATAAAAATTTGCTACTATATTTAATTATTTTGTCTCTTTAGCAGACCGACAATTGTCGACCCTCACTTTTTGTCCTTGTTCGTAGAATTTCGTATTTCATATAAAAACTTTGTTCATGTATGATTTAACCTTTTGTAGTTGTACTAACTCTAGTACGTTTGTGTTGCTTCATAATGGCTTTAGTAAATCCATTTAGCCCTTGTGCCAATAAACTACGATTTAGCCTTTTATGTATGTTTTTGCTTCTAGTTTTTCTTTTTTTGATCAAGTTCTTGCTTCTAGTTAATTCCAACTCTGGTACGGTTGTCTTTCAAATAAGTTGACCGTGTGTAGCTAAAATTTAGTGATCCATTTCCCTCTTTCTTTATTGGTTTCGCAATGGTTCAATATAACATCAGTAGAGTTAGGTGTGCTCACCCTTCCGTAAGCCACTACGAAAATTAAGCTTATTTGGTTCAAATTTTAAGAGTCAAACTTATTTGGGAATTAAGCTAAAAGATAATTAATCTAATTTTAAGAGTTTGGTATGAGATCTAGATATTCATATTTCACATGTACACCGGATAATACGCAAGTATATTGAATTTATTCAGTGATCCGAAAGCACTTCCGGTGGCTAACGTTATCCTTTTATATCAATATATATACTATACTAAAAGGTAAATAAGCTTCATAGATAGAGTGTCCACGTCACTCATTTAATTCCAACCAATGAGAGGCCAGCAAACCTCCACGTCGAGCTCGCATCCCCTCTGATGGGCTTGAACCGAAATTCCGTCTGGGCTTCGACGTTGCTTTGTTTGTCCCAGCCTGTTTGTCCCAGCCTGTTAACCATGCTCACATCACTTTCTTGCGTAAACCCTAAGGGCCGCGTGCTCTCTCCAATCTCGAGTCCTGTTCATCTTCCTCTTCCTTCCGTTTCAGAGGCAATCGGCTGTGAAATCAATTTCTCCCCACCTCTTCTCACTCTTTAATCCTCCATTAACCCCATTAATGGGGTCCGTTGGCTGCCTCCTTCGGATCCTCTATAAACCCTCCACTTCGATTTACATCCAAATTGATTTTCCTCTCTCCAAATTCAATCGCGATGAAGACAACCGGTTCAATCGACTCTGTGAACTGAGAAGCCTGTAATTTGATTTTGAAGTAACTCACTTCTAAAAGGGTCTCCACTAATTTGATTTTGAAGTCATAATTTCTCTGCGAGATTTCCTTACGAATATAGGTTGAAAAGTTGATTCCGTACAGTTAGTGTTTGATATGTCTAGAAACAATAATCTATTTTGTTTTGTTTGTATGTTCCAGATAAAAAGCAGAGAATTTTTCAAAGAAAGGTTCACGAGTTAAAGGCTTAAAGGAGGTAAGAAACCGAAGCTAAACTCATAGCGTCTATTCTGATTCTCTGTGGCCATTGATTTATTGAGTTGATAGGATGGAATTGCTTCTGATTCCTTGAGTGATGAGACACCCACGTCAGGTTTTTAAAAACTGTGTTGGTTCAAAAGTTCATTCTGCAGATCAAAAGATCATTTGGATGGCTCAGCATCAAGCACTGATACTTCACATGTACTCACTCCATCTCTCTCTTTTGATTTAACTCCAAGCTATTCTTACCTGAATAATTATTTTACAGAAAGTAAAATACGATGGTGTACAGGGAACAAGAGGAAATGTTGAGCTTGGAGCTTCAGGGACATGGCCTTCCCTCACCCACTTCCTCCTTTTTCAGTATATGTTACTAAACAAGTTTCATGGCCTGTAGTTATGGCCTTTAATTCAATCATAACATTTGTCCTTAATTCTCATTACTGTTTTGCATCACTATACTTACAGATCCGCAATACAGCCGTTTCTGCTATTTAACAATCCCGTCATGTTAGTAGTTTGTGAAACGAATCCTCTATCATCTACATGATTTCTTGTGACTCTTCATTTACTTTGTGTCGAGATCTCAGAGCCCCATGTACTGTTTTTATTGCTTCTACTCTAAAGAATCTTGGTAACCATCAATCACATGATCTCTCTTCTTCTCTTTCAGGTTAAATGCTACATGACTCAGCTATTAAAGGGCTTGATCATTATCCCACTAATCATGTACTTCATGGCTATTAAAAAAATCCCTAGACTCTTCTCATAAACGGACAAGATGGCGGATTTTAGAATCTCCTCATAACATCGTCATTTTACAACTCATGTTGAAACGCTGTGGCATCGACCTCCTGAGCTCTTATTTTGAGCTTCTCATTACAGTGTTGGGATTGACTTCGAGAGCACAAGCAGCATAATAGGTGCAATATACGCACTTTCCAGTATAAACAAGGTAAACTATTACATTCCAATCGTTTTTTTCTTAAACTGTTACATTCCAATTGATTTTTCCTACGAGAAAAGTAAAATCTCGGGCTCTCTGTATATTCTAATGTTAGACATGCCAGCAGAGACATTCAATTCCAGATTCTATTATTTTGTTTCTGAACAGTGTTTTTCCCAATGGAGTCAATTTCTATAGACACGTCAACTAATGCTCTGAAGAGCAAGGTACATACTTGGATTAGGATTTTGACAACTTCCTCTGTAAAATGTTGGTATGTTACTCTAATTGTTTCAGGTAATTTAATCTCTTCCACCGTGAAACAATATTTAACGTTAGACCACTGGCTTCTGATCCATTTTCTCTTCAAGATATACCCAGTTCTGAAAACTTCAAAAATTAAGCTACAGACGAAAAGCAAGCTGCACAATTCTAGCAGGTCCTTCTCTGGGAAGTCATCTTCAGGTACATATATATCTTTGGCTTAGTTTCTTGAGGGTTTTGGCAGAGTCCCGAAATCAATATGAAATTTTTTGCAGAGAACGTGTTGAATTTCATAAAAAAGTCTTACAAGGCAAACGTGACTTTTGCCTTACCAGATCATTCTCTTAGACAAATGCAAACAGTTATGTGTATGTATATGTGTATGTGTGTGCTCAGTTTTTTGATATGGACATGGCTAGGTTAACCAGCATTCAAGCTTCTGAAGCTGCGCAAATTTCAGTAGACTTATCTTTCATCCAATTAGTATTAATAGTAATTTCCTTTCTGTGTTTAGTTTTCTAAGACACTGTGTGTTTGATTGCATGGTGTTGGTGTCAGTACTCCTGTGTATAGTGAACTGGCCCAGTTTGTGCTGACATTTTTCGGAAGACCTTCACTTTTCAGCTTAAGCCAGGAGTGTTAACTTCACTTCCAAGCATCAAACCTTCACCATCTCCCGTTTTTTTACTGAGTGTCAGCGTGCACCACTCCAAGACTTTTTGGCAATGTGAGTCCCTAAAACTGGGATTAGATATGATGTTTAGAAAGTAATTTATTCATCTTAATTGATACGTTGTGAACAGGGAGCTCAACATGGTTCTGATGATCGGGATTCCTGTCCAGAATCTAATAGCATCTAAGGTCTCTGCCGGTACCAGTAGCAAAGACTGATGGTGTGGCAGCAGCACTTGGTGAAAATACAAATGCCAACCATCAAACTTTCTCATTTGCTGCTGTACCAGAAGGAGGGCTTTCAGCACCAAACCATCAGATTGTTGAACCATCAGAAGGAGGGCTTCGACGTTGCTTTGTTTGTCCCAGCCTGTTTGTCCCAGCCTGTTAACCATGCTCACATCACTTTCTTGCGTAAACCCTAAGGGCCGCGTGCTCTCTCCAATCTCGAGTCCTGTTCATCTTCCTCTTCCTTCCGTTTCAGAGGCAATCGGCTGTGAAATCAATTTCTCCCCACCTCTTCTCACTCTTTAATCCTCCATTAACCCCATTAATGGGGTCCGTTGGCTGCCTCCTTCGGATCCTCTATAAACCCTCCACTTCGATTTACATCCAAATTGATTTTCCTCTCTCCAAATTCAATCGCGATGAAGACAACCGGTTCAATCGACTCTGTGAACTGAGAAGCCTGTAATTTGATTTTGAAGTAACTCACTTCTAAAAGGGTCTCCACTAATTTGATTTTGAAGTCATAATTTCTCTGCGAGATTTCCTTACGAATATAGGTTGAAAAGTTGATTCCGTACAGTTAGTGTTTGATATGTCTAGAAACAATAATCTATTTTGTTTTGTTTGTATGTTCCAGATAAAAAGCAGAGAATTTTTCAAAGAAAGGTTCACGAGTTAAAGGCTTAAAGGAGGTAAGAAACCGAAGCTAAACTCATAGCGTCTATTCTGATTCTCTGTGGCCATTGATTTATTGAGTTGATAGGATGGAATTGCTTCTGATTCCTTGAGTGATGAGACACCCACGTCAGGTTTTAAAAACTGTGTTGGTTCAAAAGTTCATTCTGCAGATCAAAAGATCATTTGGATGGCTCAGCATCAAGCACTGATACTTCACATGTACTCACTCCATCTCTCTCTTTTGATTTAACTCCAAGCTATTCTTACCTGAATAATTATTTTACAGAAAGTAAAATACGATGGTGTACAGGGAACAAGAGGAAATGTTGAGCTTGGAGCTTCAGGGACATGGCCTTCCCTCACCCACTTCCTCCTTTTTCAGTATATGTTACTAAACAAGTTTCATGGCCTGTAGTTATGGCCTTTAATTCAATCATAATATTTGTCCTTAATTCTCATTACTGTTTTGCATCACTATACTTACAGATCCGCAATACAGCCGTTTCTGCTATTTAACAATCCCGTCATGTTAGTAGTTTGTGAAACGAATCCTCTATCATCTACATGATTTCTTGTGACTCTTCATTTACTTTGTGTCGAGATCTCAGAGCCCCATGTACTGTTTTTATTGCTTCTACTCTAAAGAATCTTGGTAACCATCAATCACATGATCTCTCTTCTTCTCTTTCAGGTTAAATGCTACATGACTCAGCTATTAAAGGGCTTGATCATTATCCCACTAATCATGTACTTCATGGCTATTAAAAAAATCCCTAGACTCTTCTCATAAACGGACAAGATGGCGGATTTTAGAATCTCCTCATAACATCGTCATTTTACAACTCATGTTGAAACGCTGTGGCATCGACCTCCTGAGCTCTTATTTTGAGCTTCTCATTACAGTGTTGGGATTGACTTCGAGAGCACAAGCAGCATAATAGGTGCAATATACGCACTTTCCAGTATAAACAAGGTAAACTATTACATTCCAATCGTTTTTTTCTTAAACTGTTACATTCCAATTGATTTTTCCTACGAGAAAAGTAAAATCTCGGGCTCTCTGTATATTCTAATGTTAGACATGCCAGCAGAGACATTCAATTCCAGATTCTATTATTTTGTTTCTGAACAGTGTTTTTCCCAATGGAGTCAATTTCTATAGACACGTCAACTAATGCTCTGAAGAGCAAGGTACATACTTGGATTAGGATTTTGACAACTTCCTCTGTAAAATGTTGGTATGTTACTCTAATGGTTTCAGGTAATTTAATCTCTTCCACCGTGAAACAATATTTAACGTTAGACCACTGGCTTCTGATCCATTTTTCTTCAAGATATACCCAGTTCTGAAAACTTCAAAAATTAAGCTACAGACGAAAAGCAAGCTGCACAATTCTAGCAGGTCCTTCTCTGGGAAGTCATCTTCAGGTACATATATATCTTTGGCTTAGTTTCTTGAGGGTTTTGGCAGAGTCCCGAAATCAATATGAAATTTTTTGCAGAGAACGTGTTGAATTTCATAAAAAAGTCTTACAAGGCAAACGTGACTTTTGCCTTACCAGATCATTCTCTTAGACAAATGCAAACAGTTATGTGTATGTATATGTGTATGTGTGTGCTCAGTTTTTTGATATGGACATGGCTAGGTTAACCAGCATTCAAGCTTCTGAAGCTGCGCAAATTTCAGTAGACTTATCTTTCATCCAATTAGTATTAATAGTAATTTCCTTTCTGTGTTTAGTTTTCTAAGACACTGTGTGTTTGATTGCATGGTGTTGGTGTCAGTACTCCTGTGTATAGTGAACTGGCCCAGTTTGTGCTGACATTTTTCGGAAGACCTTCACTTTTCAGCTTAAGCCAGGAGTGTTAACTTCACTTCCAAGCATCAAACCTTCACCATCTCCCGTTTTTTTACTGAGTGTCAGCGTGCACCACTCCAAGACTTTTTTGGCAATGTGAGTCCCTAAAACTGGGATTAGATATGATGTTTAGAAAGTAATTTATTCATCTTAATTGATACGTTGTGAACAGGGAGCTCAACATGGTTCTGATGATCGGGATTCCTGTCCAGAATCTAATAGCATCTAAGGTCTCTGCCGGTACCAGTAGCAAAGACTGATGGTGTGGCAGCAGCACTTGGTGAAAATACAAATGCCAACCATCAAACTTTCTCATTTGCTGCTGTACCAGAAGGAGGGCTTTCAGCACCAAACCATCAGATTGTTGACCCAAAGAATGGAAAGAAGAAGGCATGGTTGGATTAGACCCACCTAGAAAACACAAATCACCATTACATGTTCTTATGTTTATATGTCGTACTTTTCGTTTGGTTATGCACTATAATTTAGAACTTTATCTATTTTTAATTAAACTCAATGCGGTGGGTGCTGTTTAACCTTTCAATGAGAGATTTTTCAATATACATGTCTTCCTTTCAGCTCAAATTTAGTATACACTATATAGGCATCGAAGAAATCAAGTCCTCTGCATGTTAAATTATGTTAAAAAAATATTATACAAATGTTGAATAATGAAACTGAAAATTTAATAATGTTTCTTAATTAATCTTCCGACACTTTTTACTGAGAGGCCATATTATACTAATATGGTATATTATTCTCTTTAGTTGAAATCTATTTAAGTTTGCCAAGAGGATTTTACAAAAGTAGGACCAGTGTGCACTTAAATATATAATTATATGATCTTCACTCGGTCAATATATTCATAGATAAAACTATTAAGAAGACTTCAAATATACAAAAAAATGATAAAACGTAATGCATACCTACGTATTCCTTTCGGAACATCGACAGACTTTACTTATGTTTTAAGTTTAACTATATTTATTTTGTTGCAGCTATCACTTATTTATTCTATTTTTATTGCATTAATCTATAAAAAATTATTTATGTTATTCCTCTTTAACCTAAGAAACTACAAAACAAAATAATACTCTACAGTCACTAACTATTACCAAGTGAATCAAAAGAACAATTTTTAAATAGATCAGAAAATATTATTTTCTTTTAACATATTTTCATTTTTATATTTTTGCTTATTTTTTATAAAAAACTATTAAAATAAATGGTAAAATCATGTAAAAATAAAAAATACGAACCCACAAACTCAAAATATTACGCACCACAAATAATGCACCCAATGTGAGATCAACATTTTGTAAAAGCAACCAACATGAAGATCATTAGAAACCAATGGAAAATGGCCGAAAATTTAAAATATGTTGGAAGGAGAGTTCGTATCCTGGTCCACGCGCCTCCACGAAAAATATTTCTATGTCGAATGAGACATCAGAAAAAAAAAATTTAGGGGTTTGAAAATATCTTCGGCCAAAGTATATAAACATCTAACTATGGAAATAAGTGTGTTCCATTTAACAAATGTAGATGACTTAGGCTTTTGGGAAACAAAATATTTAAATAATCATTATAAAAAAACTGATTAAACCACATTTATTCGAAGTATTCTGGATAGCGCGGTTTCTTGAAAATCACATATATTCAGTATATTATGGATTCCCAAATTAAAACCACTTTTTAATCTCGGCAAGTTCGATTATAATTAGTTTGTTTTTACTGGATTAAGCACTCCTAAGAAAATCACCAACTTTTTCATTGCTTTGAGAAATACATCACTCTTATTCCAAACACAAACATTGAAATATATAATCGGAAAAAAAACTATCAACACACTTTTCCGCGCGTAGCGCGGAGAAAGAATCTAGTATTGTTTAATAACTAACAAAAGCTTGGTATAATTTCGCTTTGATTACAGAAATCTGAGAGGTAGTTGCTGTAGACTTTTGGTAAGGTAATGATGACTGATGAGTAAACGAGAGTATACAGCTTGAGGTTGATTTCGGTATGGTTAGAAGACTAGAAGAGTTTCGCCATTGTGCTATTATAAAGTTTAATGTCTCGTAATTTTTGTATCAGATCTCCAAAGTAAAATTCTATTTTTTCTCCAAAATGAAGTAAAATGGAATATGAAATAAAAATGTTCTAATCATACTTTATTTTTCATTTCATAATGGAGTTAGAACAAAAAAGATAGGCCACTCTATTTATAGAGTAAACTTCAAAATGTAGTGAGATATGAAAGAGCATCTTCAATCCACTCCATTTTTTCATCCAAAATAAAATAAAAGTGATTACAAAGTAAAAAATGTTCCAACTCAATTCTATTTTCTATTCCATAATAAAATTTACTCAACTATGAAGTAAAAAATAGAATAAAGTTGAAGCATTTTTACTCCAAATCACTTTTACTCTATTTCAGAGGAAAAAATAGAGTTTTACATAGAGTATCTCCATTGTAAAATTCTATTTTTTTTTCTAAAATAGAATAGAAAAAGAAAATGAAGTAAAATTTCTCCAACACAACTCTATATCTCACTCCATAATGAAACTATGGATAAAAAAAATGATTACTCTATTTAGGGAGTAAACTCCATTATAGAGTGAGATATAAAGTTGAATTGTAGCATCTCTTTCTCCATATTCCATTTCACTCCCTTAACGAAATATCTTTGCAGTGTCGGATAGTGGGACTGAAAAGTTTAGTTCGGAAATAAATAGAAACAACAATATAATTTTAACACTTTTAAATTTTAATTGTCCAACTAGTTATAATAATTTGTTATGAAGTAGGAATAATACAAATAGCTCTTCTACAAATCAGTAATAAGTTGTGAACGATCTTTGATTCAGTGGTATTAATGGTTCTACCTTACCAAATAGGATTAGAATATCAACAGGGATAATTTGTCATTTATCTTGGATTAATAAAGAAAAATTTATGTAAAATCTTCAACATCACCAAGCAATGTGTGTTCAGGGGGACTAGTCGAGCCTAAGAACATCTCTAACTACACTCTAAAACCTAATTCAAACTCTATTTTTGCAGTAAAATCATCTCCGACTCCACTTCAAAATAGAATAATAAACATGATTACTCTAAATATGGAATTAACCAATCCATTATTCCAAAATGGAGCTGAACTTTTTTTTTATAAAATAATCCTCCATATCTAAATATTTTTCGATTAATAAAATATTATTATAAATAAGTATATTATTATTATTTTATAATATATATTATAAAATTTACTATTAATATTTATTAATTATATAAATATCCATCTAATGAACTGTTTATGCAACAAAATATATATAATATAAAACATAAGAGATCATACATATAAAAGATAAAAGATAAGTACCATACAAAAGAAATAACATAAAATAAAATTTACAACAAATATAATTGTTTAATAATCCGGTAAATCACCTCCGGATCAATTAAAATTATTAAAATATAATCCAAACGTGTAGATGGAGGAGGAGCTTGTTGTTGAAGACTTCGATTTTGTAAAACTATGCTTGTTGAGCTTGAATATATACTCGGATATTTGGATCTTGTATGGAATTACAAGATAAAGAAGCTCCTTTTTATTTCAAAATGCATTAGTTGATCATTTGTCGGAAAATTATACTAATTCTAATGAATAATTTAAGTTGATGTATTATTGTGTTTAAACTATATAATGTAATTTTTAAAGTAATAAATATTTTCTTTTTAAACCTTGTCGAGTAATTTTATTTATATAATTAAAAAATTGTGGTTAATATTGTATTTAATAGAAATTTTAAAAACTAAAAGTGAACTGTTTTGCAAATAGTATAAATGAAAGTTGATATTACTAGTTTTTAAATAAATTCAAAACATAATATATGTAGAAATATTATATTTTGGAGTAGAAAATGGAGTAATACACTGAAGCAAAACTCAACTCTTAAATAGAATTAATCTGTTTTGGAGTAGAAAATAAAGTAAGATATTCTAAAATGCGGATCATTTCCTTGTTAACAGAACAAAAATCTTCAACATGATATAAATAGAACCGTATAATGGGGATCTTCGTATATCAATTAAAATATCTGTTAAAAATTAAAATATTTGTTATAGAAAATAATATTACACTGTTAAGAAAATCAATAATGAATCATATATGATAATAATAAATAGTTGGAGATTTTGGGCGCGTGTGGGTTTACATAGAGAGCATTGGACCATCCATTTTTTTTGGTCGACGGCGGACCATGCATTCTTTGTGATTGGATCTCAGTTTGGGCCTGAATTGAGGGTAAAATCGCAAGTATAGTATCAATTACACGCTTGACATCGAGTATAAATAGCTTTGTGCTACCAAACTCCTTGAGAAACATTACACCGAAGCAACTAACTATACCAATCTTCAAACTCACCGGTCAAATGGAACGAGAAACGGCGTCGCTTAGGTGGGAGGGAAAAAAAGTCGCCCAAGTAAACGGCGGAGCAAATCTGGTCAGTTGTTTCAGACTTCTGCAATATCCACAAGTGGTTACCAACCATTGACACATGTTACCAGGGGCAGAGGGAGAGAGGTGGGTGTGGGGTCAGGTGACCCCAGTAAAATTGGGGGACAAATTTTTTTCAGTGTATTTTTCTAAAATTATTACAATACTTAGTTAAAATTTAACATTTGATCCCACTAATTTATGTATAAACTTTCATATATTCCATTAATTTTGTAAAAGAAAAAATTATTTCTATAATAATAAAGTTTACATATAAAATTTATATATAAAATTTATATATTATGACCCCAATCAAAAAATTTCTGGCTCCGCCACTGCATGTTACCGTGTCGAAGGAACCGATGGTCAGCCCGGTCTGGTCCGATACTGTACCTCCACCAAAACCAAGGACGAGGAGGAAACCAAATGGGCTAGAGAGCGTTTGGTCATGATCGATCCTGTCGAACGGTGTTTGAGCTATGAGGTCCTCGAGAATAACGTAGGGTTCAGATCTTACGTGGCGACAATCAAAGTAACGACAGTAGCAGTGGCGGACCCAGGTTTGGTTTTAACCGGGGTCAAACCACTTATAGGAGGAGTAAAACTAAAATAGAGGTGTCTCAGTGGGCTCGAACTCAAGATATTAGGGGGGTCAGAGTACTACTAGAACCACTAATGCTGCAGAAACTTTACGTTTAGTACATGCGTTTTTAACATTTATCATATTTAAGGGATGTCAGCTGACACCTCATTTACCTTAGTGGGTCCGCCACTGGACAGTAGACGGTGGAAAAGTTTGTCTACTCGAGTGGTCGTTTGTGTCTGATCCTGTTGATGGTTGGAAGAAGGAAGATCTTGAATCCTTTGTTGATTTTTTTCTTAAAAATTGGGCGAATAAAATGGAAATGAATCTGTAAACCTTGTGTATGTTGTGAAAGCTCATTATATTTCATGCCTGTGGTTTTCAATTTATCGTAATAAAAAGTGAATTAAAGCATTTGACATGGTGCGTTCTATATGGTTTTATGGCATTTCATTTTTCTGGATTGCTGATTTATAATCTAACAAGTAGTTTATTCTTTACAGTCTGTTCCATTTCGTTTTCGCTTGATTTATACGTTCATTACATCTGATTTTCAAACAATAAAAGACTAGATGATAATCCGCGCCATGCGCGGGATGAGTTTTTTAAAATATGTTGTATTGAAATATTACAATTAGAATGCATCTTGTTATCAAGATTTTTTTTACATTTGATTTGGGGTGGACATTCGGATACCATTTAGTTCAGTTTGGTTTGGTTCGGTCCAGTTATGTTTCGATTTTTTGTGAGTTTGATCCGGTTCGGATCTGCGGGTTCAGTTTGGATTTGAACTCAGATAACTCATTTTATTTTTTTAAAAAAATTTGTATATACTTTAAATTTCTCAAAATATAAAAATAAAAAATTATTTATAACATATAAATGTGTATAATGCAAGCTAAAATACTTAAACTTAACATAAAATTTGGTTAGCTTCAATATTCGGATAAGAAATCAATAGATATTTGAAATATTGGTATTTTGAATATCATTTAACTATTTTAATCATGTATTTTTAACTATTTGTAAATATTTTCAAGTATTTTGGACAACTTAATAACATTTTATATATTTTTATATTCTTTTAGATATTAAATTTTAAAAATAATTAATATATTTAAGTATATAAATCTGGTTTCGATATATTCGATATTCAAAATATTTTGTTTCGGATCAGGTTCCGTTTTAAAAAATATCATCTTAATAACATCTCACAATTTTTGGTAGTTTATAGACGTTTTAAAAAATTCAAAATATAACATATATGAAAAATCTATTTTTTTAAATATGTTTAAGTGATTTTTTTATAATATTAATTAAAATAAAATGTAAAGGATACAAATTTTTTTATCAAATATTTTTGATTTGTAATCATTAATTATCATATATACGTTAATCATATTAGGTAATTTCGTAGCTTTTATTTAAGGAAATAAACTTACGTAGCTTTTATTTAAGGAAAGAATTTAAGACTACTAATTATCATTGACTACTAATTAATATGATAATTAGTTTAATAAAAAGTATAATATATATGTATATAGATCAACATATTTTTCTAAGGATTTCTGAGAATCATCCTAGTGATGACAAGTGGTTACAAAACATGTTGTAATGTTCCATGATTAATATATAGGGGATATTACAGAAATATATTCTAAACGAATACTAACCATACAAAACTGTTCTTTTTATAACTATAAGTATATTCCTTTCGTTTTCTAAAGAAAGATGTTTGTTGACAAAAAAAGAGAGTATTAACCACAAAAAAGATTTGTTTGTGTGGAACTAATTATTCTTGGCATTAACCACACAAACATTATCTATAAGTATATTCTTAACTTTTATATGTATTTTTCTTAACTAGAGAGAGTATTAACCACACAAACATTATATTTAAATATTTTTTTTGGAAACAGTGGCATTAAATACTAAGTTTACAAAAACAGTCTATACTCTATAGCTTTATGACTAATGAGTACTCCCTTCATTTCAATTTATTTGTCGTTCTAAACTTCGGCACACAGATTAATAAAACGTTTAATTTTGTATATTTACTAGATAAAAACAGCATTACCAATACACCTAATTAGATTTCAACCAATAGAAAAATAGATTAAATTAAAAAGTCAATAAATTTTGCATTGAAATCATAAAACGACACTTATTTTGAAACGAAAAATTTACTCCAAAACGACATATAATTTGAAACGGAGGGAGTATTAAATACTAAGTTTCTTAACTAGAGAGAGTATTAACCACACAAACATTATGGCTCGTTTTCTTTTGTAAAAACGAATGTACGTCAATGTCTTCCTTGTCGGGTTTTAATTAGTAGTCCATGAGCTTATTTGGACTTTGCTTCGGCCCATACGTACTCGTTAATACTCTTGTGAATAAATAAATAACTTTCAACAAATGTTCGCTTATCCTGCTAACGTAAAAATGTCTAAAAACATGCTACTAAATACTCATAAAAATAATCACAAAGTGATGGTCTAATAGTAAGCTTTGGAATTGCTAAGTAATCTGGATTCGAAAACATCCCACTACATTTTATCTTGTGACCACGCATATATGAATATATTTTACGGCTCATTCAAATGTTTGGCAGTGCCGTGCGAAGGCATGTAGAAACAAAAGAGAAAAAAAATACTAATAGGTAATAAAAAGATTGATAGTTCCAATAAACAAAAACGATACAGGAAACAACACCACATTTACTTACCGAAACATTTCGTTTTCTATATAAATTTTTGTTCAACAAATTTACAAAAGAACACATAAGAGATTCAAACTTGTTCAACATCATTGAGAGTTAGAAGACTTTTAACTCTAAAACTATATTATGTACTACGTTTTGGTGATTTATGGGACCCTAAACACTTATATATTTTTAGGGGTCTGTGACAAATGCCTTTTTTAAAACACATTAGGCACGGCTCTGATGTTTGGAGGTGAGAGTTCATCGTAAACCGCATCATTATTTTGGGAATTAGTTTGAGTTTTTCTATGAATTTGCGATATTTTAAGATTAAAAAAATACTCATAAAAATACTTGTGGAAAATCCAAAAAAAAAAAACTGTTGAAGTCTCTGAACATTTTGTTACCGGAGTGTTGGAAAGACAATAAAAAAAAATAAGATAGTCATTCTCCTGGATCTACAACTAGAAACAAATTAACTAAAAGTTAAGAGTATATATAAATATATCTCTGAAGAAAAGGTCTCTATGTATTTCGATAATTAACGAAAACCTTCAAAAAAATCAGATAAAAGACCAGTTGAGGAACATGACGCAGATGCAATGAGGATCTTCGTTGTCGTTTAACACTTTCCATGCAACAGCTTTTTCGTATGTTACTGCTCTTCCCATGCTTGACATGCATATTCCTCCATCAATACACATAAACCCCTGAAATTTTGTTATTGGATCCACATTGCACCGTTACACCAATGTTTCAACCCTTTTTGTTTTGTTTGTTGAAACATAAATAATGACGATTTAAAGTACCTGTTGCATGATCTGAGGGAAGTCGGAGCATAATGTCTTCTTCCCGTTGTTGTCGAAGATTTTATCCAGAGTAATATCTTGAAGGGCCACCAACGTTGTCTCCAGCATGTCTAAACCAGCCTGGTTCGCAAATGTGAATACTGGAGGTAAGGCCTGCAATGATCAAACCAGTCCACATTCTTGTAAGAGAAGTTATAAATTTTCAAAACCATGTATTAAGCGTTGCTGATTAAAATATTGCAAGGAGCAAATCATGCATTTCAAAAATTTATAGTACCAAGAGCACCAAAACATCCATTAGTTTTAGTGTTCTATGGACACTTCCCTTCACATTTTCTATTTTTCTATATTCTAAATATATACTCCCTCTGTTTTTTAAAGATGTATGTTTTGGTGTTTTCACACATATTAAGAAAACACATTAACTATACATCATTTTTAGAAATTATCAAATTTTAATGCATTTTAACCAATAGTCTTTCAATAAATTAAATCAATTTTATTGAAATTTGCAATTTTTGTATAGGAAACATAAAAAATACATCTTTGTGAAACAATTTATTTTTCTAAAACATCTATCTTTAAAAAACAGAGGGAGTATTTGATAAGGACCTAGAGGGGTTGCTGAAGTCCAAATTAGAAGGGGCGAGCAGTTTCAGCGGTCCATAATATACCGAATTTTAATACTATCTCTATACTTTATATGATGATGCATGCTAACGCGAATGAGAACAAAGTACCTTGAGTGAACAACACATTAGGGCGTCAGGATGGTGCCAAAGAGACTTGAGAAGATCGGTTCCATTAGGTTTAAGTAGTTCAACGCCAAGGTAACATCTATATGAATGAGAAATCCAGCGAGCGAGTGTGTGAGCTTCGGGCGATGCTGGTGGTGGACGCAGGCCACTGCTTAGCTGATGAGAAGAAGGAGAGAGAGCAACTGCAACTCGTTGGACCGATGCGATCACACTTCTTACATATTGTCTAGCCATTGAGGCTACATTCTCTTGCATATGCATCTCAAAAGCTAGCTGAAATGCTATTGTCATCACTGACTTTGTGTTTCCTCTGCTTCCGCATGAGTCTCCAGCTGTTCTGCTCCCTACGTCTAGAGCTGATGCTAGGTCTAGCGTTCGGTTAGGACTCACTCCCTCCTATAAACAAAATTATTTGGATTCGATTAGCATTTGATTTGACTGAAGTTGTTGATTGTAATTATGGTTTGAATTGGACGTACTGATTTGGTATCTAGGGGAATGATGCGGAAGCCGGAAGGGATGATTGGAGCATCATCAGAGAAAGAGGCATCAATTGGTGCAAAGATAAGCTCTGAGCAAGATTCAACTGCGTTCTCATCCACCCCGCTGCACATCTAAATCATTAAACCATAAATTTTATGTTAGAATCATAAGAATAATTTCCAAGAAGATGAATCACTGAGAAACAGAGGAAACTCAAAACTAATTCCTAGGGATGTTAATGTGGGTAAAATAATCCAGTCCAACCCAACCCATCAATAATCCAACCCAATTTATATCCAACCTGTGAAAACCCAGAAATATCAAAGCTAAAATTTAACCCATAAAAATAACCTAAATGTGTATAGATTTACCCATGGGTACCCAAATTACTATTTTATTTGTTCTAAAAAGATCATGTAAATTATTAATATCATTAATGTGAGATATTTTTCTGGTTTTGGCGGAAAAATTCGGTTTTCGGATTTTGGCGGAAAAATTCAGTTTTCAAATTTTGGCGCGAAAACCCGGTTTTCCGTTTTTGGCGGAAAAACCCGGTTTTTTTGGTTTTGCCGGGAAAATCCGATTTCCAGTTTTGGTTGAAAAACATGTGTTTTGATTTTGTCGGAATTTTTTTTTTTTTGGGTTTTGACAGAAAAAAAGTTTTTGCAAATTTTCTTATTTAATTAAAATAGTGTAAAATATAATCATATAATTGAAAACATAATTGAAAACCTATGGGTACCCATTACCCTTTTGTTTTATCCACTATGAATATGGGTTTTAAAATTTATACCCATTATTAACCCAATTAATTTTGGATGGGTAAAAACCCAACCAAATATTAGTGGGTTTGGATAAATCCATGGGCAATCACCCATGTTAACATCCTTACTAATTCCAGAAAAATGAAGAAGTGAATTTAGGTTAAGAGTTATTATTTTGAATTTGTAATTTTTAAAAGATGTGTAGTTTTTTGAGAAATATATTTTTTGCATGTAAATACAAACATAACACACAAATATTAACGTTGAAACAATGAGGTCTTACTTGTAGAAGGAAGACATCCGCAGGCATCATCATATCTTCTTGGTAATGCCCCAAGCTCTTAAGCTTAATCACTTCCATGAACTGCCATAAACAAAAGGCGGAAAAAGCACAAGTTTAGATTATTATTTTCACAAGTTAAACATAGTAATTATATTGAGTTGAACAACAAAAAAAACTAGTTATATTGATTTGATTTCGAGGAACCCTTAGTCCACTTACCTCTTCATTTTCTATAGTGTGAGCTAGAGGAAGAATGACTTGACCACCAAAGCTCCCTGGGCGAGGGATTGGTAAGCTACAAGGCCCTGCTTTGATGGCTGCAGCCGAATACGCATCGATGCTATTATCTGCCCATTCTTGCCTATGTTCCCTCAAGAATCGCAGAAGAATTGAGGGCGGAACATTCTACACAATAAAAAACACCCTTAATGATGGATAAAAAGGAAGAAATTGAGAATCTCAAATTTATGATTCAGTGAGCTTAATTACTTGTAATAACATGGAAGCTTTGGCACATAGCACCGCGCTAGGCATAGAAGTGAAGCCATTGGAAAACGGGAGACTTGAAGTCATCATCATCTTTGTGGGAGAGGAGTTCACAAGAAGAGTAACATCATCGATACCATCGCTCTCTAGCATCGACCAGCCTTCATCACTAAACCCATTGACTGCTTCGTTGAATCCTCTGGGAGTATAAGAAACATTTTAAGTTTTAGAAGACATGTTTTAGTGTGGTTTCTTTAAGTTTTAGAAGTGTGAGAAGCTTTTAAATTACTTGCTGAGTCTTTGGCTAAGTGCTCTAAGAGCAGCTGGTCTTCTTCCCCAACCGGATACGTTAGGCTGTGAAATCTCTTGAGATATTTGTCTCAAATAGCGCAGAGCCTGTAAATTGCATAAAGGAAACCACATGTTATTATTTACGTATTTTTCAAGAGTAAGGTTGCAATAGTTCAAAACACAAAGTGCTTTAGGAATCTTACCGCCATGGTTGTTCTTTGGGCGAGTAACGTTGAAGACTCATAAAGAGAACGAAGAACTTCTGGTACACTCCATGGCTACAGAAAATTTAAACTAAGTTTATTTAACATTATTGGAAAAACAAAACTTATATGATAAGAAAAAGTGAAGATTGAAATGTTGAAAGAAGCAAAATTGAAGGGTAGAAACAGCGGAAACACATCACTTTCACACCCAAGAGTTAGGTTTCTTGTGCAACAAGAATTATACAAGAAACAAGTGTACCTAAATTAAAGAAAATATGAACTAGTGAACGGTTTGTACCTCAAGATCAAAATGATCAACAATGTGAAGAATGGATCCACCTCCTTCACAAGGTCTAATGAGGTAGCCACTTGGTAAAATCTCTGCTCTAACGAAATGAGGAGATGGAGGCATACTTGGCCCGTTTTGTGTATTGTTCAACGACCGTTCGCATATCTGTATCGATTAATTCAATATAACCAACTGATCGAAAAAAGAAACAAAAAATAATAACTAAGGATGGTTTCATAAGTATATACCACAAGACTCCCATCTTCCATTACAGATGTGTAACGTAGCATCCAAAAATCACGAGCTGGTGCCAATGTTGTCGGTGCATACATCTTTCATAAGAAAAAAAAAATTATTGGTTAGTGTTTGAATATGATTCTCTAGGTTTCTTGATCATCACTCATCAATACCTGCATGTAGATTAGTTCTAGGGTTCCACCATTTGCAGTGGAGAGGACGTTAACAATATCAAGAGATCTACAATCACGCAACCAACAAGGCCGATCTTTCAGGATCTCTGCGACCTGAGGGATAAAACATAAATGTTATTTACGTTCTTGGTTGATTGATGAGGATGTAACAGTTAGAAGCAAGTGATAATACTTACTCTTGTGGGATCAAGACCCACGAGGCCGCAAGCACGAGCTGCGATTCCCGTGCATCCATGAGAAATAGCAACGATTCCAATGGAATCCGGACCAGGCTGCAGATTTATTTGTCAGTAAAGTAATGAAGGATGGACGTTCAATCATAGACTAAAAGACAAGCTAGAGACTTATGTTGAAGTACCTTCATCCCAGGCATTTGGATCCACTCGACAGCGGTTCCAGTGGCCTTTGAAATGAACTCTGTTAAAGTTTCATCCGCAATGGACAATAGTCTGAAGAAAAACACAAAAGATTCATTGAGAATTTATATATCATTCTTTCAAAAACCCTAGAACCATATACAAGTGAAACGGTAAAAAAACTTGATTTAAAAAATAAATAAATTAAATATGTAAATTAGAGTATAAAACTTTAAAATTTTGATTATATTTCTAAATTTAGAACCTACAATTTTTAAAGCAAAATTTAAACATATATAAGTGCAGCTATTAAAAACTTCAAAAAATATCTTTATAATTTAAATATATTGTTACTAAAAAATTGAATAGAACATATAAATAAATTGAGATGGCTTGCCACGGCCAAAAATTTTCTAAAGATGGTTGACTTTAGCTTACCCAGCAGGACTAGCATCACGAGGCTGATGTTGAGGGGTCAAGTGGTGCTGACCACTTGTCACCACTGACTCACAGCTAGTATCTGTGGTCGTCAAGTTTCCCTGTTGCCCCAGTCACAAGAAACCAGATAAAAACTATCAACTACATAATTTATACCTCAAGTTTCAGGTAAAAGAATCAAAAGATGAACTAATATGTATACGTTTTGAGGGTGTTGGCGAAAATAGCTGTTCTCGTAAACCAAGTGAGACACTTGCTTTTGCAACCGGTCATTCTCTTCCATCAAAAGCTTGTTCATCGCGGTTAGCTTCCGGTTCACAGCTTGAAGCCGCGACGCCTCTTTCCGCTGCTTCTCTCTACACCTGCAACGTCACAGTAAAATAACAAGAGTCTATAAATCTTACAAACTATAAGGTTTCTTGGGTGTCAAGAAATGATGATAATTAAGAAGAATGTACCTGCGGTTCTGGAACCAGACTTTGATCTGTTTAGGTTCGATGTTGGAGAGGATAGGACATTCACGTATTAGCTGTTGGCGGCGCATAGAGCTCGGTTTAGGACAGTCATTGTAGAGTCTCTCTAGAGCTTCCACTTGTTCGGGAGTGTACCTCACGTACTTCCCATTGTCAATATGGTGACTATTATTGCTCCCTCCTCCCATCTTTGATCCTCTTTCGATTTTTCTATTTATTACTTTATCACAAAAAGAAAAGAAAACAAAATAAATTAGCACAATCAAAAATAAATAAAAATTAAGTAGCACAATCCAAAGATTGTGAATTCTTAAAATTATGAGGTTTTTTTGGTATATAGGAGAATTTCTTGATGTTCCCAAAAGATCTGTTTTCGTAGTGATATACTCTCTCCGTTTCAAAATGTTACATATTTTAGTTTTTTCACACATTAAATCTCATTTATATATGCATATTTTTGTGATTATCTTTTTTTCATAGTTTTAAGATGATAAAAATTTAATAAATGCAATTAATTTTTTTATTAATTTTTTTGAAGTTTGCAATTTAATTTTTTGAAGTTTGCAATTAGTAAGTAAAACATGCATTAAAAATGTAAAAAAATATATTTTTTTGAAATTAAACTTTTCTCTAAAATATGTAACTTTATGAAATGGGAAGAGTATATCATTAATATCATATCAGAGATGTGATTAATAAATAACTAGACACTTAAATGATCCTTGAAGTTCATTAAATATCAAAGAAAGCTTTTGTTTGCAATTATCATACCAGAATTGAAAATGATTGATATTAGGTGCGTATTATGTCATGGCTCTTTATTTTTGTTATGATCATGTCTTTTATTATAAACATGGCTTCATTAGTCAAATAGTAATAGATCTAAATAAGTCCAATGTCAGCACAAAGCTTAACTTTCTTCTGCATATTTAACAAAGATTCGATTGTTTCTATAGTTAAAGAAGAAAGAAGAAAAGAGGGAGAGAGAGGAAGATATACCGTAGATAGTTTCTGATCAAGCCGATTTCTGGAAGCAAAGAAGGATATAGCAGTTTCTTGTCCTTGCTGTGAATTCTTAAAAACCCTACAAATTTTCTCTCTCTAAAAGTTATGAAGTCCTCTTTTTCTTTCTCGATCTTACTCTCTTTCTCTCTATAGACAATGGATGAGTAACTTCCTTCGGAAAAACTGATGAAGCATGCTTCACAATGGGAACAACACGATATAAAATTTAGACTCTGCTACAGTTCAACCACTTTCTTCCTCACTCTTTCTCTCTCTCTCTAGATAGATAGATCCACAACGTGAAGAGTCAAAGATTTCTGGAACTTCTATATAACAATTTGTAGTGGGAAGAGAAAGAAAGAGAAGGAAAGAGAAAAAACTTTAATTTATGGGTGGGTGTGGTTTGTTATTTAAAAATATAGAGAATTAATAGAATAGAAATGTGTGTGTGAAAAATAAAAGAAGACATGTGTGTCGGGTTGGGTTGAAAAAGAGAGAAGTGAGTACCCTTAATACCAGACAACCACCACTTCTCACTTTTACTTTTTCATTTTTTCATTTTCTATTTTGAAGTGTTACTGTTCTTTTTACTGCCACTTTGTTTGGTCTTGCGTTCCAATACACTGTCAAAAAGACAGACACACAATAATATTTCCTCAGCAACGTTTGAAATACGTCACGTCGTAATCATACACACAGGACACATGATAAATTCAAAACCTTAATCCCATTGTTTTCAGTATGGTCATGGCAATAATGAATTTGGTTTTAGCTCCTTGTGACTCCTGCTTTTCTACTCCGATGTATATGTGGCAGAAGGCGTAGCCCCAGCTTCTTTATTTTACAGATTTGGACAAATCTCTAGGTTATGTACATCTATATTCCACAATTACTAGCGTTCACTTTTTTATTTCCAGAAAACCTAATCGCATTTTTAGACAAAAGTTTCCATATTTTCCAGAATATGCTGCTGAGGCATCTACATGAGCATCTTAACGTTATGCGTTTGGTTCAATCTGTTGAAAATAGGTTGACAAAAAGTAAACATTCTAAAAGGCTTAGATGGGTGTGGGCGGTCTAGGACTTCATGGTAGATTTATTGACTTGTACAACCATATGCTTATATATTCATCAAACGGATATTTTCTCTGATGGAAACACTAAAATACTAAATGGTGGTACTAAACACTTTGAAACTGGATATCTTTTCATGTCAAACTAATTTGAAATAAATTATAAATTAGTTTTTATCATCATTAGTTCGTCTTATAAAATTCAACCCTTAACTGATACTTGAAGTTACTGTATTTCATACTCTATTATTTAATATATATTTGAAAATAGGTTCTAAGTTTTGACCTGAACTTTTACAAAACTCATGGATTCTGTAGAACAAAAGCTGGTCGGTCTTGAGATTTTGTCGATCTATAGTTTTCGGTTTGAGATTCATGTATGCGGGAATACCAATGGCACACTGTTTTATATCGATGATATACAGCAAAATAATGTAAAGTAAAGAAATTCAGAAATAAAACACACTTTCACTTTAAAATAATTTTAGCAACGAGTATGCAATATACCTTATAATAAGTTAAAAATTCAGCTGGTAGTTGAAGAAAGGGCAGAATGATGAAAAAGTTGCATGCGTCCTTGATTTCTTGTAACGCAGATAAAATCACATATAGTCATCATCATTATCCTCAATCATCACTCCTAGTATACTCTTAGAAATTTTCATTATATGTATGATCATTGTGCAAATGCCATATTTATATTGAAAATTTTGAGAGCCAGATGAGACATGCATGCACAATTGATATACATTGTCCCCTGCAATAAGAGCATCATTATTGGAGTGACTTGGGGAAGTCCCTCCGTTAAGGGACTTAAGCTTTTTTTTTTTTTTTTTTGTTTGGTCGGGAAACGGTTAAGGGATGTCCTTTAATTAAGGGATTTTCCCTTCTCTTTCTTCCTCGGTCTCTGCGTTTCGTGGTCTCTCTCCCATTAAGAGACTCCCCAAGTCACTCCAATAAAGATGGTCTAAGGCATGCTATATTTAACCCATGCACGAGTTTCTCACATCATTCATTGTTTCACATCCGCGGTTCCAAATTTTATGTAATTTCGTAACATTGGCTTGAAACTCAAACTACATGTGTGATTTGTGAAATATAGGAAGGTTTGTTGTTTTCTTTAGGTGTGTCGACAGACATATTACATATATTACGCACACAAAAATAAGACCTGGCTTTCAACATATTTGGAAGTTTACAATCTAAGAAGGATAGAAACCAATTTATTCATGTATAAGATAAAAGGAAAATTCGGCCCATAACTTCTTGGAATGCAAAAGAAAAATTGGAGGAAATATAGTGGATATATGTGATGATGAACGGCATACTAGTTTTTTTTTTTAATTAATCGGTTGTTCTACATGGGAGTTAGAGATCCACACCACTTAGCCATATGAGAAGTTAGCAATTTCACATTGGAGGAAAATTAATTTCTAATCTATTTTTTTGACTAAAATCTTTCAATTTAAAAAACATAACTATTACAAGATAAGACACGAAGTCTTATAGTTTGGAAAAGTTAGCATGAAACAAATTTCATGAGATATATAATCTCAAGCCTATGAAACATCAAAGGAAGAGACTAGAAACCCAACAAAGCAGTAGAGTTCAATCTATATTTACAAGACGATTTTTCATTCAATAGAAACCACTTGACTACCACAATATGATTTATACTACTAGTAATCCCTGTGAATGTAATCTCCTATCTTTTAAGTAGGCCAATTAAATTTCATATCTATACCAAGTCGACGATATAAAACACAATGATGTGCTATTCGTGTGGTTCGCTTCAAAAACTATGTGATCTCTTCATGCAACCTCTTAGGAAAAAAAAATCCCCAGAATATTTACTTATAGTCCATAATTTAATCTTCCTTCGTAAATAATATATATTTTTAAAAAAATTATGCTTTTTAAGGACATATTTTATTTAATCATTAGTATGAAAATTGATACTTTTCAAAAACAGAGACCAGCTAAGATGTTATTATGTATCAAATATTGGAATAAAGCACCAAATTAGTTGTCATTCATCATAAGTTCTCTAATGGGAATTTTTTCTATCGTCGATTAACATGTGGTTATATGTCAACGGTGCTAAAAGACCGTTAGCTTTCTATAAAGAAAACAAGCATATGTAAACATGTCTACATCTATTTATTTCTAACTTTTATAATAAATAATATATTCTTTTTATCAAAATAATATATTATTTTTTATTGACATCAATATACTATCTAAAAACACCTTTCTTAAAGCTTATAGAAAACATAAAGGTGGACCTTCTAATAATGAAGTGTATGCATAAGAGTATAAAGCAAGCAAAGTCCAAAGTTTCCACTAATTTAGTGGACGTATTGTTTTTTCAAAGTATTACTTTAATCTCTCTTTTTTTGGTAATCTTAATCTCTCTTATTTTATTACTTTAATCTCTATTTATTTTTCTTTTTTGTTGGCTATTGCCAATTTAATACTGAGGACATCTATCTATGAGAGAATGATATGATATGGAACCTTTTTTTTTTGAATATTTGTAAAAATTATTCAAAGAAACTAACTTTTGTACATCAAGTGTATGTTTAGCTCTTGCTGACTTTACAAAGGTAAAAACAGAAAAACCAAAATGTTTTTAAAACAGAGCCTAAGAGCATCTCCAATGTAAAACACCATTTTTTCCTTTAAAATGGAGTAAAAGTGATTATGGAGTAAAAATGTTCCAATCCCACTCTATTTCTTACTCTAAAATGGAGTGATGAACAAAAAAAAATTAGATTACTCTATTTATAGAGTAAATTCCATTATGGAGTGAGAAATATAGTGGGGTTGGAACATTTTCTATTTCAAACTCACTTTTACTCTATTTTGGAGGAAAAAATGGAGTTGGATTGGAGATGCCCCTTAAAAAGAACCAGCATTGTAGCAGGGCTTCATACTTCCTGTGACCTGTAGCTGAAGCCGTTACACACCAGTTACGAATCTGCCTGTCAATCATCTTCACCAAAGAGGCAGGTGCGATGGCGTTGAGCCATGACGTCGATCGTTTACCATTTTAGCAAAAAAGATATGATATCGAACCTCCGAAATTTTGTTAAGTGTATGCGTACATTCGATTCTAAACTACATTAATGATCAATGACCAATCGACTCTACTATAGAAACACGAACTACATAAGAAAATTACTGTAGACGGGCTTACAAGCTTCATTTGCCAACCTAAGATCCACGTCAACATCGTACAATATGAATTATCTAAAGTCTAAACCCTGCTCTTATTTCATTATAATAAGTTCGATCGAAAAAAGCAAATTCCCATCGTATCGTACATTGCATAATATTTTGTCGTTTATAGCTTATATAATTTTATTTTCAAAACCAATGTAAGAAATTTTTCTATATTAACTAACTAATATATGTTTGATAAAAAAATATCATGTTAAATTGTTGAATTACGAAAATCCAATGTTCAGTTGAATTACTTTTTTCCTGTCGAAAATCCAATATATCGACCATGTTTAATTAGTTTTACAAAATTTAAGACGATAATTAGAATTATAACGACTTCACAATAAATAAATTTAGGATGAAAATTATATAGATAATAACGAAGTGTAATCAGTTTACATCAGAGATCTACCTTATGGTAGCCTAGCCAATCCAATATATAAAACATAACGTGAAAAACTGTCTAAATGTAGATTTATTTGAATCAACATCAAACATACATGACATATATATAGTTGGAGTCGTTCCTTTAAAACAACATCAAATTATCTTGATTTTGGAACAAACAAATCTAATAAAATATCAAAAGGAGGAGTAAAACTAAAAAGGTAAAAATGAGAATTATATTCAATCAGAATGTAACTTTTTGGGTGGGGGAAGATTAAAACAAAATTTATGGGAAGGATGAGTAAATTGAAAGGCTTACACCCACACAGAAAATAAAGGAAAACAACTTTTGTTTTGTGGTATCATTTTGTTTTCAAAATTAAGGCAAAGGGTCAATGCCTACCACCTTATTTGATTTTCAAAGGTCAATGCTAAGTCACCTCAACTATCATAACTCTTTCACTTTCATATTAATTTCTTAATTTTATTTTACGTAAGAAATATTTGAAGAAAAAAAAACAATATATATATAACCATGTTGTTTTTTATGGTCGACGAAAATCAGAAAGAAAATAAAATTGATAAAGACGCTAATAATGGCAGACCAGTTTGGTGAGTTTGTTTCTTTAACGAATCCAAGGTTATATAAGTTTCACTTTATTACCTAATATCAAGACTAGTTAATCGCATGATTCTCATTTGCACTACTTTATTAGTAAAAAAAATAATTACTAGTATATATTTTCACGTGTTATACATCAGCGTTTACACACACAAAAAATAAATAAATTTAGATACGTTATGGACTTGAAACATAAAATTACAATTATACTTAGAACTGAATACTTTAAAAAATGAAAATGTTAGAATATAACCAACTTGATTGAAATGGAGAAAAGATTTATAATGATAACACCAAAAATATATTCTTAAATATTTGATCAAGCAACTTGTCTCCTAAAAAAAGCTTTTTAGCAATAGCATGTTATTTGGTTGATGTTGAATTGTTCATATTATGGAGCTTTCAGCTCGCAAAAAATAAACATCGATGAAGTTACATTCAAGAATTCTGCACATGAGATTACTGAGACGGCAGATAGTCATAGTGAGTAAACCAAAGAGATAGAAAGGACTCACTTGAGAGTGCTTAAACAAAAAGTTTCGTTCCAATTAGGAGATTTACCTTCACAATTCACTTGATTTTGGTCACTTGATAATGTTTAAGGAATTAAGGTGTCATTCATTAATTACCCTAGATACAAGTTATTAAATCTGAAAGTTTTAAACAACCCAAATTTAATAATACTACGAAAATGAAAAACCTTTTCTTGAAAAATAATAGTATTATACTTTTTTAAAAATATTAGATGATGAAGTTGACAACGTGAGCTGTAATTAAGGAATTCAATATTTGTGGCAAAGGGTTGTTAGATGATGGAACATTCACATATAAAATCGTAATTCGAAAGAGTTGTGTTAACTGAAGCCAATGCTGAATGTGATTGTGAAATGTAGAAAGTTTAATGTAAACAACTACAATTTCCTAAACATTAAATAATTTAGTTACAAAGACAACTCAACCAGTCATCTAAGCATGCAAAGTTTTTTTTTAAGCATGCAAAGCTTTTATCAATTATCATAGACGGAAACTGTGTCATGCATACAATTATTTGCAATTAATACAAAGAATATAGTTTTGACTAGTTCATACAAAGATAATAAGTATACTCAAAGTTGGTTGGTCGATGCAGACCGTATAAACCTATCAAAATAGTTATAAATATATGGTATAACTATGTGAATTGCGAAGTAAATAGCATATATGTGTATATATCGTAATAGTATACAACTAGTAAAATATAAATACCACTTCAAAATTCTTATAATGTTTCTTAACCAAAGAAATAAGAAATTATTTGACAAAAGAAAAAACTTAAACCCTTGAAAAAAAAACAAAAAAATATCATATGTAAAATAAAAAATTCTATTACAAATGTGGATTTTGCAATAATGTATATCTTTATAATGTAATTTCTTTATTCTATATTTTTGAAATAGTATTTTCATTATATAAACATATGATAGAGTAAAATTCACTTTTATAATAAATCAATTTTTTTTGAAAAATATAGTTATGTATTGAATATGCTTTAGTGATAGATACATACTTAGAAACTAGGCAAGTGTCCGCACCTTGTATGAACTAATATATATTCAACAATATCTAAATTTAACATAGTTTTTATATTTAAATTTGGCAATCAGTTTAAAGTATTTTTAGTATGGTATTCTTACATTACATACACTAATATCACACACAAACTTCAGTTTAGATTCACAATTTCTCTCTTCTCTCTGCTTCGTCTCTCCGGTGATCGGTCTGGACCGTCTCTGCCGTGAGAGGGCACTATTTGTGCGTCTCTTCTTCTCCGCCTTACGCTGTGTTTCGTGTTGAGGTTCTGAAGCTTTAAATTGTAGGGTGGAGATTCTTCCAGTGATAGTGGTTTCTGGCACAGTGAATTTGGAGGAATAGCCGAAACTCTAGCTTCATGTCCAGATCTGAGGGGTCGTATCTGGTGCATGGACCCCAAGATCTCTTCAGTTCTTTCCCTCTAGATCTACGGCGGTGAAGTGCTTTCTGGTAAAGCGGTGCGGTGGTTTGGATACCATTGGGGTGGGGTCTTGATGTGGAGGGGTCGTTTACCCTAGATTTGAAACTTCTATGGTTTTCATCTATTGGCTTGCAAGTCTGCTTGAGGACGGTGGACAAAGCTCGAGACGGTGGGATGTTGGAGGTGGTGGAAGCGAGTGGGTCGCAGGATTCAGTTTCGGTCAAGCCAAGCTCCTGTTTGAACCGGTGATGCCGTCCAGATCTGGTGATCTTCTTAACCTTTCTGCGCTTTCTTCCTCTTTTCAGATTTTTTTTTGTGGTGCTCTGTTGTCTCGTCTGGTGGTGCTTTGATACTCCTTTGCTTTTCCCGTCACCTTCCTAATGGAAGTAGTTCCGTCTTCTGGTGTATTTTTCTTTGGTGTCCCAGGTCAGGTGATAAACTGCAGTCGACGTGGCGCCTCTTCGGAAGAAAGTTCTGACGGGTTACATTCGGCTGAAGTTGGTGATTTATTTTATCTTTCGCTGTTAACTAGGGTTTCGTGTTTTCTCCGGTTTTAGTTAATCGGTATTTTGTGCCGTGCTAATTTTTATTTTTATTTTCTGGTTTACTTCTTTTTTTTTAATTTCCTTTTCCCTATGTGTTCAAAAAAACAAAAAAAATAATATAAAAGCCATTAAAAATGGTATTCTTACATTTAATACTTAAAAAAAAAAATTTCATGTAAGAAAACATACATCTTTGCAACTAACTATCAATTACATACTCTTAAAAAAAAAAATTTCATGTAAGAAAACATACATCTTTGCAACTAACTATCAATTACATACTCATTAAAAACTGGATTTTCTTGGTTTTTGTTGTAAGAGATCTTTTTATCCATAATCTTATTATATTTTTGTTTAGAAATTTTGTATGTTTTCTGTCTATTACCCATCAAGCTATAATAAAAATATATATATATATTATTACATAACCAGAAAATTATTATAAAACAAAATAGATACTAATATAAAATTGGTCTCATAGTTCTATGTATTAGAATACATATTATTATATGATATATAGTATGACAAATATCACTTACACATTATCTATATTATTATTAAATTATAAATTATAAATTATAAAAATAGATTATATTCTATACCCAGTAATAAATATGATTTAAAAATATCCAATAATAAATATAATTAATTTTAAAACAAAATAAGAAGAATTGGTCCTAAGCACAGCCATTTGTCTAATTATTTTAAATACACTAATTAAAATCTTTTACATATTAATTTATATATATTGGGTGTTATGTCGAATTTAATTTGGAAAATTTTACCAAAAAAATAATATAGTCTTTTCATGGCACATAATAAAATAAAACTTTCCTTTTAAATAATAAGAAAATAATATAACATCAAATATCTATATAGATAATATATCATAATTTTTTTAAAAAAATATCATTTCATTATAATAAACTATAGATTAGCTATTAAAAATAAGCAAATACAAGTTAAGGCATTATTCAACATATCATGTAAAAAATATTAATATGAATATTTTGAAACTATATTCTTAAAATTATATCTAACTCATATCCCTACTCATTTAATTATTGATTTCATTTACTAACAAATACAATATATGTTATACTTATAACATATAAAACTAACATAACATGACACATATCACTGGAATTTAATTTATTGATATTATTAGTTCGAGAATGATAAAACCATAAATTATTAATTACCACCATGACGACCAATTTATTTTGTATATATTTATTTTAAGAAAAACTGAAGAATAATAACTAAATGACTTACACATATTTTAGTATTCACATATGAGTTTCCACTAAGTAAAAATTCTTACATATCATAATAAATACTACTTTCGTTCCCGAAAGTAATTTTTTTTAGATTTTATTTTTGTTTTACAAAGATAGATTTTCTATTTTTAATTTTAAGGTGTTTTTGTATATTTTGAGAAAAATTAATTGTAAATAGTTGAATTGATTAAATTTTATTGGTGAATAGTTATTGAAAAGCATATGGGAAAATAAATAGTAAACTAAATTTTAAACAATTGTTATATTCTTAATAAAAGTGAAAACTTTAGAAAATTTTATTTTCTGGAACGGAGGGAGTAAGGATTGGTTATAACTCGTCAAAATCAAAATAATTATAATTATTTTTTACAACAAAATAATTATAATTCTAATTCTAATTATGAAATATGAAATAGTTATATTATTTAAATTAAAAATTAATGACTTAGCTAAGAACTAATAAAATATGATAAATAAACAAAATTAATTAAAAATATAAATAAAATGACAAATCAACATAATCAATTATTGATCTAGATAAAAAATAGTAAAATATGATAAATAGGTAAAAGAAGCTTTTACCAAATCAAATTTCCTTCTTAGATAATAGTATAGATAGATATAAATTCACGAGAGAAAACTCAAAAAAAGAAGCTTTTACCAAATCAAAATGAGAAACGAGGAATGTATGTTGCAAAAATTGAGTCAAAAAAAAAACGAGGAATGTATGTTTCCCTTAGGAAGAACATAAGCGCGTGAGAAGAATACACGTGTCTCATTTTTCAGACATAACCTTTTGAAAATCGTGCCGTCCGTTTGCTCCGTCACCGTAAATGGGTGAACTTGGTTTCCATATGAGGTTAAGTAGAAAACAAATTGTCACCGTATTTTCAAGTCGTTGGATCGCGTTCGTAACTTTTATTTTTTAATGTTTTTATTTTATTTTATAATGTTTGTATCTTGTTTCCTACCATATATTCCTCTTAACGGTCTAACCTAAAATTCGTCAATTGCTCATTCAGCCATTTCCTCATTTGTTTACTTTATTTATTTAAAACACTACTTGTATCATAACTTGTCTCAAAGACTGGATTATACAACTTGTATTGTTTTCTTTACTTTGAGTTGTATTATACAACTCAAAGACTGGATCGACGCAACTTGTATTATACAACTTACATCATACCAAATCAATTACAAACTAGTGGTACCGTTAGAACTAACACTAGAGAGTGGGTTACAACTACAATTAAGAGTGGTTACCACAAGATGCATGCATGGTCGGTTATGGTCAGGTCACAACCTAGTCAAACATTGATTTTGGCTTGCAAAATTTTAAATATACGCGTGTTATCTCTGTTGGTAAAGCCTTTTCTATTGTAAAGCCTTTTCAAAAGGTTTGAGATGCCGTGTTCGAATATCAGTTGTAAAGAAGAGATTAAACAACTGGTTTTTGTTTTTGATCCAAGAAAATTATGGTCTTAATTTACCTGGACGGGGTCAACTCGTGATCAAGAAGACGAGTGGCCTAGGCTAGTGACTTCCATTGCACTAAGGAAGGGTGCTTAGCCTAAAGTCTTCCCAAGTGGAAGAGCTTACGTCATTATTTGTGGCAGGGGGTTTGCGTTCGCGCAGCCTCTATTTTAAGTTTAAAAAAAAAAATTATGGTCTTAAGATCCAAAACTTCTTGAATTAAAATAAAATAAAATAAAATTAATTTATATATAGACATATGTTTCCAAAAATTATATATACATATTAAAATGCTTAATAATTGTTAATTTTCAGAACTAATCTTAGATGATTGTCGAGGATGGTCTTGAGCAATAGTAAATCTAGCATACCTTTATTTCCAGATATCATAAATAGCAGCTTGAAATGCTTATTAACTACAAGATTAGCGATACGTTTTGCAAAAAATTCGAAAGTTCTTTCATCCATCTAACTCCTTGATAAAAACAAGTTTGCCCGAGAAAGTTGGACCTTCTTTATTCTACTTGTTCTATATTTCTATACTAATTAAAGTAATTTTACTTGCTTGATGTTTTTGTTTCGTACTGTCATCCTGTCGTCACCTTTCTTCAGACCTTTGATATTATATCATTAGTTGGGATACAAAATAGGGTTATTATAAAGTTAACTCAATACGTTATAAACACCTTTAAAGTACTGAATTGTCGTGTGCCAAAAAAAAAAGTACTGAATTGTCCACAGTCCAGAGCGACACAAACAGAGAAACAACAATTTATTTTAAAAGTAGAAGCCGTGAAACTAAAGAAGGTTCATAAAGATAACATTTATATATACTGAAAATTAAAATTGTGAGAAAATAAAATAAAAAGCCACGCCAAGAGCAGAAAGAAAATAAAGCGGGTGCCGGAAAAAAAAATAAAAAAAAATAAAGCGGGTGCCCAGGTGGGCCGACAACGAAATGGTGGGTCCTACTCTGCGCTGAGATCGAGACGAAACGGGCCACCACGGCCCAGTAGAGAATAATATATTGTTGCTTTAAGAATTGTATGCTGTATATGATTTAAAATGTTTATGGAGTATATTCGGCGGCCCACTTTTATGCCAACCAAATCTCTTTCTTTAACAAAGTTGGGATCTTCGATATAAAATATTTCTAAATCGGCCAATACAGTATTTGTATTTGAATAATTATTAAACTAGGTGTAAAGGCAGTATTTCTAAAATAAATTAAATTTAAACTTTATTTGAATTTTTTTTTAGTATTATCCTAAATTTTGTTAATTTCTTACTAATATTTTGATATAAATTTTGGTTTAACTGAACATAGAATTAAGATAAGATAAACAATTTTTATTTTATTTTAAAACTAAATTATATTTAAGAACATATATATATATATATATTATAATCTTAAATAGACTTCTATTTATGTTTTTGAATAAAATATATTAAATTAATTTTTATAAAATTAATAAAATTTGACATAAAAACTGGATAACAAAACAGTATTTCTAAAATTTGTAGACGTATAAAAAAACTAACAATATTACGATTTAAAATTTATATTTTTTAAAAAATTGTAAAATAATTTGAAAACCATTTTAGTAATAAAATTATATAATTATAAAATAAAAATAAATAATAGTATAACTAAATAAATAATATCTAGAAATTTTTTAAAATATAATTATATTTTATTATTAATTATTTATATTTATATTTGAATATATTTACTATAATGATAGTGTATAATTTTCTATATTCTAAAAAATTCACCAAAAATAAATGTTAGATGAAATTATCCATGTCACATATAATTATATACCTTCTTCTCATTTTTAATATGTCACGTCATATTTATTTATTAAAAATAATTATAGAGAAAATATATATCAAAATCAAATTGCAAATAATGTCTAAAGAATTCTATTGAATTAAAGTATCTATAACTATATTACAAATAATTAATCATTTTTAAACCCTTTCAGTAATAAAATATAATTTCTACTAGACTATAATATTTCAAATTTGCATTATTGTTTAAAAAATAATAGTTATATACACTCCTTTACGACTATATTTTAAAATAGCGTTGATACACCTTAATTTATTCTTGTTTGCAGTTATATGAAAAACAAGCATAGGATATATAATTTTTGAGTTTCTCACAAAGTAGATATATGCATATAATTTCAGTAAAATAAATGAGTACGTAAAAAGGAAATTATTATTCCATCTGGTCATCAATGAAAAAAAGGAAAATTTTATAAGATGAATAAAAACACACAACTAGGTTTTGTATATAAATACTTAAAGTGATAATACCGTCTCTTTGATGAAGCTCAATTTTATCTGTCTATTGGTTTTGAATAGAAATCACTTCAAACTACTACTAGGTTTTAATTATATATAAAATACTTAAGTGATAATACTTCACTTCAAACCAAAATAAAATCTAGAGCCAGAAATACGAAGCTGAGGATGATTGGTAAGAGCTATAGTTTTATGTTTTTGGCTGTAATATTTAATCTGTATAATTATTTGCTGTAGATTTGGTTGATGTAGCTTTGTAAAACACTTATTTTTTGCTCTAGAAATAAAACTCTCTACAGCTATATTTCAGTTTTGTAAAGATTTTTTTTGCTGTGAAGTTTTTTAAGAAAAAAAAGTTTGATTAGTTGACATATATGTTTCTCAACCAGATTTTGGTTTTCTAAAGCATCTACATCCACAACCAATCATCTCCATATGGTTACATTCAGTCCGTGCCAAAATTAAAATTTGCCATAAGCAAACTAAATAAAAAATGCCTATTATTATAAAAAAATATTTACATAGTAATGAACATTCATATAGTTAAAACAAATAACAACTGAACCATCAGACTATTAATTTTTAATAATATTTATCAACAAATTCTTAAATTCAATTTTAACCAATTATTTTAATGGCGATAAAATGTTTAAATTATGTAATATTGTATATGATATACTCAAATGAATATAAAATAGCCAAACTTTGATATGTTACCTAACTAAATTTAATTATTGTATTATATTTAACAATTTAAAATGATTTTTATACTATTTTGGTTATTTAAGTTAGAAAGTTTTGTTATATAAATTCTTGTTTCTTTAATCTAGCTATTACAAAGCTTTCACCTTAACACATATCTTTTCAGAGGTTTATTAACTGAAGCATAAATAGCTGAGACTAAAAAAAATGCTCTTAACTGGCTTTAAAAAAGTGGATGCCATAAACCAATGTTTCATTTTAACATTCAGACACAACTATGGTTACATCAGAAGATAAACAAACCATTTTAAACCTTTCTCTCACTGCCATTGCTTGGTATAAAAACTCTGCTTCTGGGTCTTGCTCACTGGGTAACTGTCTTTTTTGGGTAACCGTACAATTTTAATTTTAAAACCGGTTTACAATTTTAGTTTAATTTAATTTAATCCTCCTCCTCCTCCTCCTATCCACAATATTCAGTAGTCTTGGGAGAGTTTTTTCAATAAAAGCGATGGCGACCAGAGCTTTGCTTGCCGTTCTCTCTGCTTCACCACCGCGCATGATCCAAACCAAAGTCTCAACCTTTTCTTCGTCTTCAAGTCTCAGCTTCCAAAGACATAGTAGAAGAATAGCTCGATGCTTCTCGTCTGACACAAACCCCTCTGTTCTTCAGCCGCCGGACGTATCCCGTCTAGCTGAGACAGCTCGAATCTCCCTCACTCCTTCCGAGGTGTGTACCCTTTTACTAACCCTTTACGTTTCTCCATGACTGACTTCTCATTGATTGTTTGTTCCTCTTTTACTTTTTCAGATTGAGGAATGTGGTGCTAAGATTCGTCAAGTCATCCACTGGTAATGGAATCGAAAACTCGTGTCTGCAGATAGTTTCGTTTGTTGTGTAGTTTTTTAAAGCTGCGATATTGGTGGGAAAAATGTAGGTTTGGTCAACTTCAACAAGTTGATGTTAGCTGTGTGGAGCCAGCTATTAGAGCAGGTTTGTGTATAAAGTACAAAACTTTCTTCTTTGTTTTGTGTGTTCGTAATGTTTTGCTGATATGAAATATTCATGAAAGAGTGAATCTTTGGGGAAGAAAAAGAGTGTATTATAGCTAAGATTTGTTGCATCCATCTCGTGAGTGCTGAATCAAATGAGTTTTGATCATGTGGACAGATCTTTATAAGTAAAATTGATTGGAGATTAAGGTTTTGAGTCTTTGTAGTCTAAGCACATTCTCTTGGTAAAATCTTTGGAGGCATATTGGTTCATGAAAGATTGTAAGTAAGTAAGATTTGTTGCATCCATCTGAGAATGGTGAACAATGAGTTTGATCATGTTTTGAGTAGACTCATGTGGACAGATCTTTTTATAAACAAAGTTGATTGGAGTTTAGGGACTTTAGTTTTTGTAGTCTTATAGCACATTCTCTTGGTAAAATCTGATGAGGAATATAGTTTTTTTTTTCTGTAACTAGAGGTCTACTTATCAGTTCTGATTAGTTTTTGACAAGTGGGAATATATATAACACTGCCTATTTTAATGTCTTGATCCTTACTGATTTTTAACAAATATCCTGTAGAAATGGAAGGTGGAAATTTGCGAGAGGATGCTCCTGAAACATTTGAGAACAGGTTTGATCTTCATACAGTTTTTTCTCCATCTAGAATATAGTAGAATTGATTCTTGTTTTAGGACGAAAGCCATCTACTAAAGTTTATATGTTTCTTTATACAGGGATAGTATAAGAGCTTCGATTCCAAGCTTTGATGAGGTGTATTTAAAAGTACCTAAAGTACTAAACAAAGAGTGACTTTTTGTCAGGTATTCTACTCTTATCCCGTGGAGGAGGAATCATAGTTTATCTGGTTATGATATTTAGCTTTATTGGTTACGAACCTTTTTGTGTGTGTGTGTCTTTTTGTGTAGCTTCTTCGGGTTGTGTGGTGGCAGAAGAGATTCAATCTCAGCTCAGGTTCCACCATCTCTTTATTTTTATTTTTTGATTTGGTTAGGAGAGACCAAAGCTGCCTCTTAACTATCAAGTCTCACGAAGGCTATTACTCTACAACATGGTGTTACTTTATGAACTCGATCCATCCATTTCCATCGTTGATCGTTTATAAACCCCGGGCCAACCGCTTGTTCCACAACATACAAGTTCATAGCATTCCTTCTGGTGAATGTTAGTTTGTCCAGTGGACATTGAATCGGCGTTGTGACTACTGAAAAACAAAAACCGACGGTTCGGTTCGGTTTCAGAAAATCGAAATCGCAGGGCTACTAGAAAGTTTAGGTCTGAAGGCCCGCATATCTTTCTAGGAGAGGGTCTAAAGTATACGCTAAATTAACTCGCAGAGTAGATCCCTCCTATCAAGAACCAAACCGGCGATCTCTTAATCCGTTCGTAACATGTTTTTTTTAATACAGAAAAGGGAGAGATAGCCAGAGAGCATAGACACACAATCGCATCATTAATACAGCAAAACAAACGTACATTCCAGTCCGGATATTTGAGAAATGCATCTACAAAAAAAAAAAATCCTAGAGCTGTCTCTTCTTAAGCAAGTTTAAGGTGGCTGAATATCACAAACTGACAGCATGACAAACAACAGCTTGTCTGAGCAAAGAAATCCAAGCTTAGTGTAGTCACTGATGCTCATTAATTCTACTACGAGATCTGTTGACATGTTCTGAAACTGAAACTCAGTTTTTATTTTCAGCTGTTTCTGCTACAAAAATATCTTCCTTAGATGTTATCATCAATTTATACAACAACGACATAAGAGTGTGGAAAGCACTCCAATACATAGATTCTTATGACGTCTGTTCAAAATGTCAAAGTCCTCGTTACTTTGATCCCACGACACACACCACTCCCAACATCTTCTACTATTTATTTTCTATTAATAATCACACGACTTAACATACAAATGTAATATATACACACACATACATTCACACTCAAAGGCAACACACAGAAGTCTGAGTAAACAATCATACGTGGCATCCATCTTTGATTAGTCGTTATATGTTTTCTTCGCAAGTTTGTTTGTTTGATTACATACGTGGCTGAGGATGAAACCTCTTGTTGAGAAAGAGGCACACGACAGAAATATCATCAACCTTGACCGTCGGATATTTCTGTCTCCATGCATTAGCCGCCGCCTCTGTCACTGCGTTGGCCGCTCCTGCCTCATTCTCTGAATTCATCACCACCGTAGCCACTTCTTCGTTACTAAGAACATCCCAGACCTATACAAAAGAAAATCATCATTTACATGGCTCGTTGAGTTAAATTGCTTTTTATAGTTTGGTTTCTAGTTTGTAGCGTAGAAAAGCCTTAGCCAGGCTCAACATTTGTATGGGCCATCAAACAAAATAAAATTAGTTTTAAAGTACTCCCTCCGTTTTATTTTAATTGTCTTTCTAAGTTTATACACACAATTAAGAAAACATATGATTTTGTATATTTCCAAGATAAAAACACAGTTAACTATACATATAACCATATTTCAACCAATAGAAAAATAAAATGGAGGATCTTTTTAATAAATTTTGCATTAAAACTCTAAAACGACACTTATTTTGAAACGAAATTTTTTTCTTACAACGACAATTAAATCGAAACGGAGGTAGTATATGTTTCCTTAATTTTTTAATATATATATATATATATATATATATATATATATATATATATATATATATATATATATATATTAAATTATCAGTACTAATTGGATATATTTTTTGATAGAAACAAAACTATATGTACATGCAAAATATTTTTTGACCTTTTTAAATCTAATTTCTTAGATACCTATATATAAAAATATGTATTTATAAAGAAAACCCTTTAACTACTAATATACGGGGAGACACATGTTTGAACCGGGGTTGGTCGGACCACTTGTCACCTTAATTAGCAGGCACTGGCCTTAAACGGTTTGTTAATTGTTATCCTCTTGGAGAAGTATATACGTACCCCATCGGAAGCAAGGAGCAGAAACTGGTCGCCAGGAGTGATTTGATGCGCAGATACTTGAGGAGTCGCAATGACACCATAGCTCTTAAGAACGAAATCACCCAAAGACCTAGACATGGCTAGACCGGGCCGGTTTTCATGTGGAAGCCATACTCTTAGAATATGTGGCTCTGACTCTAATGCCAAGACCCTTCCGTTGCGTTTTCTTATTCTGTCGGCTTCGTCTACAAAAGTAATTAACCCAAAAATCCTGAGTCCTAATGAAAACGGTACGTGACAATGACATTGTTTACAAACATGCTTTATCCCTAGCATCACAAACTTACTTGGAACACTTGGCTTCAGGTCAGTGGTTAATTGAACCACCTTGATTTCTCCATCCTCACTTGTTCCAATCATCACAGCCCTTGAATCTCCTAGATTTGCCACCATCACTTGATTTCCCTGTTCAGATATTGTTGTTTAATATTACAAAATTATATGATTATGTATTTCATGATATATACCATGCATATTAACATCATGTTCAAAAATTGTTGCTTAATGTTACAAAAGCATAATTATGTATTTCGTGATATATACCATACAACATTTAATTAGAAGAAGAAAAAAATTATTACTCTATTTGCATTGAAAATCGAAACATCACTTATGATCAGTGTCCATCCATAGGGTTAGGCCACATGAGCAGCTGATTAGGACACATGAATTATGTTTTATAATTTTTCATCACAAATTTTCATTGTTTATGTATTTTTCTATAAAGTTTAGGGCCATAAGCAAAATTGACAATAATGTTTGGACCGGTACTGCTTATGTACATAAATAATCAGATCAAAACGTCATTTAATATGAAACTGCAACAAAATGAAAGATTTTCAAGAGACGTACGTGTGTAACGGCGAGAACAGCAGTAGTTCCGGAGGAAGAGCAATCAAGGGTGTTTTTGAGTTTAAGAATTCTTTTGTCCATCAACAAAAACGTAGTTTCACAAATGAGTTTCCAGTCTCGTGTCACTGAATGGTTATTCATATGACCTAACAATAAAGATGGCAATTGGTTTCTTACTATCTTGCTCACCAATTCACCTTTCTCACCATGGCCATCAAACACTCCACACAACGCTCCTTCTTCTGTTCCATAGCCCTACAGTTTTACCATTCATTTGATTAAAAAGAGATTTTGCTTTGGACAAACATATATTTACACTTCTGAATATAAAATTATTTTGTACGAATGCAAAAATTCAGTTAAAAAAACAAACGTATTTTTGTAAATTGAAATACCAGGTGGAGAATGGCAGCATCTTGATTGTATCCCTTGCCTCCAGCTAAAGAAGAGACAGAGCCAAAGCCTTGATGAACATCTTGCTGTTCAGAGTGTAAAACTGCATTTTCTTGTCCATAATCTTTTATCTCATAAATCTGGTTTCGATCTGTTGATCCTCCTGAGGATAAACAGAAACAAAAGCCCATTTTTAGTTTCCGTATATGTATGAGAGGAGATCAAACAAATGAAAGAGTTTGATACACGATTTTGCTTATTCATATACCCATTTATATAGCCTTCTGTGAATCTTAATCGTGGATATATGAATATATAATTATTACTAGATTTTGATCCGCGCTTTGGAAGCGCGGAATATTTTACGATAAAAAATTTCACTAATAACTTAACAAATATTTTGGTAATTTTTAAAGAGTGTGTATTTAAAATATTTTTGCATTTAAATCAGTGTTTTTAAATTCAACCCGATTGTGATTATACCCGTTAATCCGGAGATCTGACAATTCAATTTTGGTTTTTAAAATATTCATATTAAAAAAATCACTAAACCTCGAGACTAACCGATTGAACTGATGGATGACCGATATGTAATCTAATTGGATTTAAATTGTAATAGTTTCATAATTTGTAATCTTATAATCCAAATTTTAAAGTTCATTATTTTGCAATTTATGAAATTATGATGTTTCTACAAAATTCTAAAGAGAAAATGATAGATATAAAATAACTAAGATTAATTATTGTATTGCCTGGAAACATTAATAGTAGTATAAAAAATATATTGTTTGGAAACATTGATAGTAGTACAAAGAAATAAGTATATTGTTTGGAAACATGGATAGTAGTATAAAAAAGTAACATTAGTGATTTAATGTAGATTTAACTATAAAGTATAAAGGTGTATTTAATTTAAAAACTTACAACATAAATATTAGGTCCAACAAAATGTTTCTGTTTTAATAAGATAGATATATTCATGTAGATGACTTGCATCTTTGGCATTCAGGATGAAGGATTCAATTCTGACGCGGTCGATCTATATTCTTTTCTTTTTTTCTTACGTCAAACGATCTATATTCTTTTATTTTGGGTAAGACTTATTAAAAACCAGATATTTTTTGGGTGAAAAATGTACAAAAAACCAGATATGGATTATTATCTAGAACTTTTTAAATATATATAGATTCATACATCGTTATTTCAGAGGTTGCATAACATTAATTAACATGTCAATATACAATATACTTTTTCATATATAAACACGAAGCAGCGTAAAAATGTATTTTCATTCATGTTTCACGTTTTATTTTTTAGCATACCTTCTATATATATATTATATATATTGTAAATAGCTGCCGTCAATTAGAATCAACGAATAGCTAAAATGAGTCGACCATGTGGGCAAAAAGAGAGACTGATCATACTCCAAATTATGGAGAGAGTAAATTCCGAATTGAGTATAACTTCTGCATCTATACTATTAAAGCAAAATCCCTAATAGGATTCTGCCATTGGTTTTTAAGTTATTTACAAGATCATGCCACTGCCTTAATTATAGATTTTCATAATTAATTAAAATCAGCCAGAAATATAAGCTAATTAGTATAATTAATACCCAATAAAATTCAAGCTTTAGTAATTATAGAATCATTCGAAAAAGATAGTGACCCTGAGATACACTCACGTATTAAGTACCGGATATTCTAATTTTCTTTTGTATTTAATAGTATAGATTGTTGTTCGAGTTTTATCTTTAATTGAGATAGATTGAAAAAACAATTACCTACTATACATAATTTCTTTTGAAGTTTACTTTAATTTCCAACATAAAAGAAATTCTATTGCCTAAAATCTAGAAACAGTTCCATCGACACTTTTTCTTCTCATTATATAAGATCGTGTCATCCCATTAGTCCATACATTTATTTTATATGAGAGTATCTTGGGGTCTTTTGATTTTCCATAAACTAAGTTAAAATTTGATATTAATCGTTTATAATATTCACATAGTTTAGACTAGCATAAATATCTTTCGTTAAAAAAAGTTAAAAATTGTTATTATTGTTATCCCAACCAAACCAAAATAATCAAACCAAAACCAATATTTATAAATAACCGAACAGTAAATATATCTCTTGAACCAAAAACCAAAACCATAACTAAATTGGAATCAAATCTAAAAAGTCAAGAGGCCGTGCACTTGACAACGGAGCCAGTCTGTTAATCTCGATCCTAACATGAACTATTTCACCAAATTAAAAAACAGCTTTGGAAAAAACAAAGTTTGTAACAAAATGGAACCTAACCAAAAGTACCAATCGCTCAGATTCAAAGATATTAGTGTATAAAGAGATAAAGTAACAAATTTATAAACAAAATAATCTTGCGTTTTTAAAAAATTAGATTTTAGAGTTATTTAGAAAAGAATGCCATTACTTTAAAAAAAAATTATAATTAATTCACCTACCATATTAATAACTAATCATAGATCACGTTTTCTTCTTCTCAATTATAGTAAAACTTTATTTAATATAACTTTCTAACTTTTTCCATTTCCTAAAGTAAATTTGCCAGTCATAATTTCAAATGAACAGAAGCTAAGCATTTTGGGAACAATATTTAATAACATTCTACTTCTTGATACCATATATTTAGATGATTTTAAATGTCACTTTACAGTCTAAAAAAATCATAAACCACAAAAATAAAAACGAGCCTAGATTGCGAACCTTAAACCCTAACATGTATACAAAACCTCAATCGTATAAACATAAAGGATGCATAATGATTTTTTTTTTTTTTTTTTTTTTTTTTTTTTTTTTTTTGATATCTCTGGTGTCTGGGCAGCCACTTTCCCAAATATCCCCCGAAGGGGTCCAGCGCCCCAGCAGTAAGGATGTTAAATCGCTGTGGCCGGATTTCGAAGCTGGGTGGCGGGCACCTCAGCCGAGGTTCCATTACCACCAGGTTCCATTAATATATCACTTTAATTTTCCATTCTTTAATAATTATTTTTTATGTTTTATATAACACTAAGTTAAAATCTGTAATCTGACATTATATTTTATTTGTATAATCGTAAGTTTAAATCATGCATTTAAACTTACGATTATACAAATAAAATATAATGTCAGATTACAGATTTTAACTTAGTGTTATATAAAACATAAAAAATAATTATTAAAGAATGGAAAATTAAAGTGATATATTATTTTATCATCCTAAACATACATATAAAACAACAACTACACATATACCAAACACACATTATATAATTTTTTAAAAATATACATGGTATAAAATATAATTCAAAAGAAATGATCCCGCGCTTTGAAAGCGCGGGTAAAAATCTAGTTATTACTATAAGGCAAGTGTTTTGGCTCCTGGTGGCACAGACAACGTTACGTTATTACACTTTTACAAGAAAATGTAGTTAACTTATATAAAATTATCAACATGGACCATCCCAATATTCTACTGAAAGGGCACACACGGTGCTGTGGCGTTACGTGTGATATGTATCTTCGTTAAACTACTAACTAGAGTTCTTTGCAAAACAAAAAAAAAAACTACTAACTAGAGTCTAATTCGCACGAATATTTTTTTTTCATTTTATAAACTTTGATATTATTAATATATACTTTAAAATAACTAAATTAAAAATCTTCTTCAACATATAATTTTTGAAAAATATATAGCTAAATAAAAATTTAACATATGTTAAGAATTTTATTTTTGTATAAAAATAATATATAGTTAATATATTTTAACCCATTTAATGGTAAATGATAATTTAAACTCATTTATTTAAAATAAAAGCATTTTAAATTTAAATATTTTTATTTATCAATTTAATATAATCTTGTCACATTTAATTTATATAATACTTCTATTATAATATAATATAAACTATAATGATAATTTATCAAAAATAGCATAGAACTTTTTATTTATAATAAATTTAATTAACATTAATATTATATTATTAATAACGAAATTAATTAATGTATTATCTAATAAAAAATATTTTTCAAAATTGAGTAGGATTTTGTTAGATTTTCTCAACAGATTTTGTTATAATTAAAAATAAAATTCAAAATATAGTTAGAATTGATTTATTATTAATTTTTATTGATTATTATGTTATATTATGTAATTAATAAAATGGACCTATTATTATTTTTTTACGGTAGATAAAAATGGTACTTCTATTTTAATAGAGAGGATAACCTTGTCACATTTAATTTATATAATAATTCTATTATAGTATAATACAAACTATAATGATAAACTTATTAAAATAGCATAGAAATTTAATTAATATTAATATTATATTATTAGGAACGAAATAAATTAATATATTATTTAATAATATTTAAAAAATTGAGTAGAATTTTGTTATATTTTTGTCAACAGATTTTGTTATAATTAAAAATAAAATTCAAATTTATAGTTATAATTTATTTATTCTTAATATTTTTATTAATTATTATTTCATATTTATGTAAGTAATAAAATTGACATATTATAATTTTTTTATGGTAGATAAAAATGGTATTTCTCTCTTAATAGACAAAAATATTGGTTTATTCGAGAATAGTAACAGGAGTTTAATGATTTTTTTTTTGAATGAAAGTTATTAATGAAATTTACCGATGTGATTCTTGTTCTTGGTCATTTCCAGCAAGTCAGTTATTTTGGTTGTCAAATATTTACTTTAGTAAAAGTCATGCATCCAAATGTTCTGAAAATAAATTTTCTGATTTATAATATTAGTATTAGGTTAATATCCCCATTTTGGATGGGATAAACATTATATATACAAATTATGTTTATTTATATATATTATAAAATAATAAGTATATTGAATAATTGAGAACCGAATAACTATTCTATATATAAATAAATTGGAGTAAGTACATAAATTAAAACAAACAAAAACTCAATTTTATTTTTTATATGATATATAATTAAATTTAAAATATATATAATATATTTTATTATAAATATTTATTAATTGAAGCATCCTAATCGTATGTTTATTAATAAATAATATAATATATATTTATATGGATCAAGCGATTTTTCAAGAATTTTAAGATCATCGTACTAATAACATGTGGATATCTTAAACGAAGTAATGATTTTCAAATAATATATAAAGATATTAAAAAGAAAAATAAAATAGATACTTGAGTGATTACATATACCAAGCAAAACCATACAAATCAATTTATTAGCATATACTTTCATAATAAGTATTTTTCTAATTTTTTTCTTGTTACACAAAATATATCACTTTACAATTCTAATGCAAATTCTAATTCTAATGAGTCGATATGAGTCTGTAATTGTCGATAAAAAAATCTAATGCAAATTATACTTATTTTCAGCTGAAAATTAATTGTAAACTGTATAGATTTTATAAATAATTATATTTATCTCAAATACTATTAGTTAAAGAGATATAATTAATAACAACTTATGTATATTTTCTTTACGTTTTTAATCTGCGTGAAAAATGTCAAGCGACACTTATTGAGAAACAGAAAGAGTATATGCTTAATTATTTATAGAAACATGACATCTGTATGTAATCGTCACTATTGTATTACGATAGTACACATATAAAAGGTTTAGATGAATTAAAACAATTTTTGTGATTTTTGAATTTGTAAAAACAGAATGAAGCGTACATTGTAAGTAGGCCGGTCCCTCCTGACCTTTTGGACATATCAAACGATATAACTTCGTCAACTCTCACATCCCAATAATATATAAATGAACTAGCTAGTCTCCTATCGAGAACTAGGATGGGTGTTCAGAGTATCAAAATTTGGTTCAGATCTATTTGAGTTATAGATTTTTGGGATTAAATTTTTTAATTCCATTTAGATAGTGGTTCTGAGTTCAGTTCAGTTTGGTTCGTATAATTCGTTTAAATTATTTTTAAAATTTTTAAATTCACTATACTTAAAATTTATCAAAATTCTAAAATTTAAAATCCACTATACTTAAATTATTTATCAAATTTGACTAACATATGAAAATATCTAAACTTAACATATAAATTAGTTTAGTTTAAATATTCAGAAATCAATAGATATTTACAAGTATTTTGCTGTTTTGAGTATTATTTAGTAACTTAAAAATTACCTATTTTGAGTATTATTTTATAAATTAATCTAAAAATAATTAATATATTTAAATCTATTTTGAATATATTTGGATACCCAAAATATTTCAGTTCATATCGGATTTGGTTCTCTAGATACCAAAGTTATGATTTTATCCGAATATTTAATCAATTTCATTTTAGATTTGGTACTATTTTTTTTTAATAGAATTCAATTCATTTTTGGATTTGTTTTTTTTGCCCAGCCCTATTCAGAACTATAGTATATACTATGTATTGTAAGTATAGCTATATAGAAAGTGAAAAAAATTGTCGATGAATGAAAACTATGAATGCCAAGTTACAAAAAAAAGAATAAAAAGAAAACCAAATATTTTTCTCTAGTTTCTTGTTTTAATAATTTTAAATTGACCTACTCTTATTTTATCACATAATTTTAAATTTACAGCTAAGAGGGTATATCGCCAGTTAGGTTAATGCCGGTTTATATTAATTGTTGGTGCCAAATTGTCTCCAAAATATAACAAGTAGAGTCTACTGGTGGGTTGCACCCGTCTGTGAGATGTAATGTCAACATAATAAACAAGTCGACGTTATTTTATTTTCATAGACTACCCCGCTACTCAATTAGAGAGGCACATGATGTGTGATCTTGTAGGATTCCAGTCTTTTGATTAGTTAGATTCCCAATTTAATTAGTCAAACATTAAAAAATCATGTTCTCATACTATTAAAAAGTATGCAATAGCAGTAAAAAAATAGTTCTTCTACAGAGATATCGTGTGAGAACGAATGTCATGCATGATGGCATCGTCATCCTAATTCCTAAAGCCGCATGCATGGAAACGTTTTTTTTTTTTTTTATGTTTTGGTAATTTTAGGTTATCCTATATAATGTCGCAACCTAAAATCTGTTCATCAGGATTGTGAGTGGATTTGTTAGAGATTGTATTGTCCCAACTCCCAAATAAATATCAAACGATCAGGCTGTCCATCAATATGAACATATATCTAGTAATTATAATGTCAACCTAAACATCACAAGATGAAAACTGATTGAAAGCTACATTGAAGTATACACTGATGTAAACTGATTAGAAGCTGAGAAATATGATATTTGCAATGACTGTGTATCGATCATCCACCTTAAAATATATATCAACTCAAAAACTTCAGCAAAGCAAAAACCATTTCTTAGTTAGCTTGTGTACAAATGTGTGAACATATGCCATTTGAAGAAAATCCAAGAATTTGTTGGTTTTTTTCTGGATTCTAATGCTCGTCTTTGCAATGTAGACCAGAAACCTGCCTCCGAGTTATTAAAATCGTGATTAAGAAACTCGGTTAGATTCTCCAAACGTGAAGTAAAGGCTCAACCGGTAGCCCCTGAGATCTAGGTGGAAAATAGTATTGATGATTCTTCTCTAAGCCGTTAAGCAGTAAGTGGCAAAATGAGATAGTATTTCTTGAACAGAGTGCACTAAGTGTTTTGCTCAAACATGTAAACATAATATCTTACGGATATTAATTAATACATGACTATTAATTTAAAGATAAGTTATTTTTATGTTGGTTATCAAAAAAAAAATGTTTTTGCTGCTGGAAGAAGCTTGCTCTAGTATTATTCTAGTAGATTTAGTAGCAGCACACAGACTTATCTCAAACACTCATCAGAAACATCTGTGGCAAGACTCAACGAAAGCTCGTTTCTCTTATTCGAAACCAGAAACGGGAAATCTTCTTCACTCAAATGTTGATATTTTTGGTTCACTACCTTCTTCACTCTATGTTGTTGGAGGAATCATCATATGGTCTTAGATGCTCCAACGATGAAGTGAAGGAGGAGGAACCATGACCTCAAAGCTTTCGATATAGGTTTCTTGAACATTGCATATTTGCATACATCTTTATTTTAGAACAACATAGTTCCATCTTGAAATAAACCATAAACAATTTTTATTGGGCATTGAATTGATGAGATCAAATCAACTCATTTGTAGAGGATCTGTTCAGATGGAATACCGAGGAAGCATTGTTGAAAATGAAGTAGAATCTTCTCTTGAAGGTATCAAATCCATGAGGAGAGAATTTTGGTTAGTCATGACACTGTCGAGAGAACTAAAATTGTTTTCGTTGTCCGATGGGTTTCTAATGAAACTGTGTTAACTGTATTTCATTGTCCATTGGGTTTCTAATGAAACTTCATTTACTGTATTTCATTGTCCATTGGGTTTCTAATGAAACTGCACACAAAGGCTTTCAGAGATCTTAAACCAAATCTTTGGAGCCCAATATTAAATTCTGCTGCAAGAGACCAGTATGATTAATATCGAAAGAGTTTGTGTTTTACTCCAATAATTCTCTTATTTTTCCCTCAAAAAGAATAGTTTCAAAAATTATATTATTACTACTTATTAATTCGAAAATAATTCTTACTATTTACAAAATTCACAAATTTTACCCAAGTATGATTTTATTTTAACTAAATCTTCACTATGGACATAAAACAATTTTTAAATAAAGATACAAGGGTTTATATAACCATATAACTATATTATGAAAGTATTAATATTTTTCTTAAGTATAAAAAATATTGAGTTTTTGATATAAAACAAAATTATATAAAAATTTAAAGATCAACTTATAAATAAAAAACTTAATACACAATGAGGGAAAACATAAAAAAATAAGAGAAAACCTTCTCAAATGGTACATTATTTTGAGGGGGTGGGGAAATGATGCACCATTAGACAAGATTTTCCCTCAAAATGATGTACCATGGCTAGGACAAACAAAATCATCTATATCCCAAAGTTTCTTCAAATTATCTGAATTTTATACATATATTTGATTAGAATCTCTGAATTTTATACATAAATTTGATTAGAATCTTAATTTTATTAACTAATATATTATATTTAATATAAAACCAAATAAACATACCAATGTTTTGAGAATGTTTAGTACTAATCTAATACTATTCAGTAATCGTGTCCACAACTAAACTATACTTAGTAATTAATATTGGTTATAATATAATATTTTCAAACTTAAATATTAGATATATATATATATATATATATATATATATATATATATATATTACAACTTATATATGGTAGCCAGTTTTATCAACAAAAAACTCATATTGTAGTTTTTCTTTATAATTTTTAATTTTCATAATTATGAGATACATGTGTTAAGATGATTAATATAATGAAACAAAATTTTATGTTATTCTTTCATTATTAACAAATAAAAATTTATCTAATGACTTTTATCAACAAATTAAATTTATTAAAATTATTATAAATTCAAATATATACAAAATTATTTACCGCAAATGTATTTAACTGGTTGTTTTGCTTATTTTTCATGTTCTCCAAGTATTTAAGTAATTTTTTATTTGTCATGTTTTCAATCATTTTAGTCAATATATAATTTTATTTATTTGTCAAATTTTTAATTAAGTTTTATTATAAAAAAATCTATATAATATAATTTAAATAATTTTTTACATCAGTTTAGTATTATTTGTTAGTACAACTTTCCCCTTTCTTCGTGTGTGGATAGCTCACGAATTAGCTGAATTAGCTGAGGAGGTGGAAAATATAATTAAATTATTTTGTTTATTTATATAGGTGTGTATATATTGATAATGAATAGTAAAATTATATTTAAAGATGATTACTACGTCTCTCTGAACAATCTAATATGAAAACATTGTTTTTCAAAGTTGGTGAGGTAAAAGTAGAAGAAAATCTTATATTACAACTATAATTTTCTATATACGAGTAAGTAGTTGTAAATTGCATAACTGGTATTGCATCTCTATGTTTTAAATCTCTGTGCACCAGTAAAAGTCCAGTATTCGTGGGTCGGACGAAGTAAATATCAACAATATATATATATATATATATATATATCTATTTAAAAATAATTAAGGACTTTAATCAAAATTGTATGACCAATGATGTTTTCCCATTTGGAGTTCTTAGGAATAAAAAATATTAAATTTTAAAACATGTGAAATTAAGTTTTTTATTTATTGCATGATTAAATATAAAGATACAATAATTATTAATCTTCATCACCAAATTTGTTCCAAATATTTTCAATTAAATCATTATTCAATTGTTTCATGTATACGCCTATCGCAAACATAGAATGCCAAGCATATTACTGAGAGGAATTTTTTTTTTCTCGTGTTGAGTCGAGAATGAGAAATTTTTTTTTTAAAACGAAACACATTACTCATTCGATCCAATCAGACGATGTCACGTCTCTAAGGACCAAATCCTTATAATCTTTAATTAAAGACCAATCCTTAGCTAACTTAGGTTTTATAATATTGTTATATTCATATTAACCTAGGATTAAATGCTAAGGACTCGTGATAAACCTCCGTTGCGGATGCTCTCATTATATAAATAAATTATCTATCAGTCAAAAAACTGTTTAATTCAAGAGACATGTGGAAAAGGAGGCTACAACATATAAGAGCTCATGTATAGATCCATTTTCATATACCTGTTAGAGCATCATTGTTGGTAAGAGCAGCTTGTGAGTTACTCAGAAGATAAAAATAATAGTAAAAACTGTAAATTATTCTTTAACATGATATGTGTCTTACAAAATTGGTTGAGTAATTTGTGTGATGAGTTGATGACATATGTATCTCTCCCACAAAAATTACTCTCATTCCTTTTCTTTCTTTTGCTATTTTTTACTTTTTATTCAATCTTGAAAACTCTATAAAAAATCTCCAATATGGATGCTCTTAGATTTTTTATTTTTTTGAAAAAGGATATATGCTCTTAGATTTTCGACCTAGAGAAATTGAAAAGGATAAACCATAATCAAATATTTTACATTTGGATTCCGTAATTATAATTTTTCTCTCTTAAAAATGTTGATCATGGAGAAAGAGATGAAGATCTCATCTATTAACCTCAAGGAATATATAGTTGAAATAAAGTTAAAAAATATATATAGTTGAAGTAAGAAAAAACGAAATGAAGAAAAGAAAACCAATGTGATACGGTATACGCAGAGAAATGTACTCCTTTCATTTCTGTTGGAGGCTTTAAATATGGGAAGAGACCTTACACTTCACTATTTTCATGTTTCATACTTTCCTTTATATATGAATGTATAGACAAAAAAAATATAAAATAATATAAATTCGATTACAAAATAATAAGAAAATTTGTTGTCTCTTCTCGTGCTGGTTTTAACTCTGACAAAAATCAGAAAAAGAGGGAAGAAAAGTAAAGAGAGGTGAGATCTTTTTAGCCATTTAAGAACTGAAAAAAAAAAAAAAAAACTGAAGAGATGTGTGCTCCATTTGGGTTATTGCTTTTTTTCTTGAATTTTTTACATCTAGACACACTTTATCACTTTTCAATTACACACAGAGACACAATCCACTTGTAACACACTTTGTTGTGTTTGAAAGACCTTTATACCCTCTGACCAGAAACTAAGTTCTTCGTAATCGTGAGCAAACTGAACCAAAAAAAAAAAAAATCCAACACAAAAATTATAATTTCCCAACTCTCATCTTAGAGCAGATGAAGATTAAAAACCCTAATCAATCTGAAATTCGATGACTGTTATTTCTCTTCATTTTATTTTGAGATACTAATTTATTGATGTCGCTGGTCGTCGCCGTCTTGATCTGTTCTCTCGAGTCCTCTCTGCATCTCCAAGTTCTTCTTACCTCTGGTTCCATCTCCCAGCCATGGAGAACCATTGATAGTCATCATCTGTTTCTTCTCTCTCCTATCTCAAATCTCAATTTCAAAACCTCTTTTCCAAATCAATTAATTATAATCTCTTTTCTCCACTGTTTTGTCGGGGAAAACCTCTCATTCTCTGTTTGTGCATCCACGCAACCAATAAATGGCATTGTTTTCAAGCAGTTTGTTGAGGTAAAGAAGGAACTCGATCTCGTGCCTTCAAGTCTGAAGCTTTCGCTTGCTCAACATATGTACTCCCTTAAATGCGAAGCCGCACTGAATGAGCAGGTCAATTAAGTTTCTTTTTAATATTTTTGTGTTACAAGTCTCATGCATCTGAGTCTTTGCTGACATGTTCTTTTGCTGCAGCGTTGAATACAATGTTGAGAGTTTTGTTGATTCTTTGATAAAGTTTGTGTCTTGAGAGTTTTGTTGATTTTTTGATAAAGCTTGTGTCTTTATTTATTAATTGAGTTGCATGATGCGTTGTTGCAGTTTTTTCAAGGACTCGAGTGTGGAAGAAAGAGACCACGCTGAGATGTTGATGGAGTATCAGGTTCTTGGCCAATTGGTCAATAAAGAACAAGAATCATGGGTTTATAAATTCTCTACTTTTTTTTGCAGCAGCGGATATATTCATGTGGAAGAATAAGAGAGATGTATGGTGGTGCCACAGCCTCTTGGGTCCTCTTAGAGTTGATGGAGTAGCAGCTTCTCCCGAAATCAAATTTGAACCCAAGTCACCGCTGTGATACAAGCTCTGATCCACCTCTGCAATTTTAATGTCGTAGCTTCCAAACCGGTCACAACCTCCTTCACCACCTCTGAGTCTTCGAGCCGTGTTCAGCTCCTCCACGGTGTCTACTCTCAGCTCGTGATCCCGTCTCCGTTATACCGTAACAGACTCACTGTCGTCTCTCCACAGTCGAAGATTAAAAAATTCCACCAGCAATTGTGAATTTAAGCTCGTGATTCCTAGATTCTTTAGATCCAAAAGCAAGATCCGACTTTGAGGTTCGTTAAGTTAGTCGAAGCCCTGAACATAGTTCCCCACAGCAACCCTCACCCGTCCACAACATACCCGTCCACAACCCATCCGAACACAACAACCCACCGGCACACAACTTCCCCATCCACAACACCCTCGACCACGACTCTCTCTTCCAAAACAACTTCTAATCTGTATGCTCTAAGTCTGTGTACTCCAACTTTGGTTTCTTTTTGTGTTGTAATCAACATAACACTTGTGCCGTTGTAAGATTTTGGAACGCTTAACTTTGAGCTTATCATTTTAACTTTTTTTTTCATTGTGTACACACCACCATCCACGTCCACATTTTAATCTCTGTAATCTCTTATGAAAAAACCTCCCAATACCACTAGTTTTATCTGCGCAACTTGTATTGTAATTTTTGTTTTTAACACCAACCGTCGGATTGAAAGTTTACTTTTTGATCGTGTGGATAGCAAAAGAGTAATAGTCAAGACACCAACCTAATTAATTGTAACTAATTAAAAAAAACATCTGTTCTCCTCATAAGGGTATTTGTGTCTTTAAAACACTCTCTTTCCAAGAGAAAGTGTGCTACCAGCAAGATGTGGCCTAGAGTGTGAATAAAAGACAAAAATTGCCCTATTATGTAACTCACTCTTTTTTCTTCTTCTTCTTCTTCTTTTCTGACCACTCGTGTCTTTATGTTGTGCCATCACATCTCATATCCATTTTTATGTTTATTTTTAGAGATTTTAAAATTATTTAAGTTTTATGTAACTTTTACAAAAAAAAAAGATTGGCCTTTTCTTTGATTGTTTCTTTCTTATCATATCTTCTTTTCTTTTGGTTCAGTTTGTCGTCACATGCAACGCTTTATTATACTAGTTAATAATGATTACTTATTTGAGGCATCGTAGACTACAATAGATAGAAAGTAGATACGCACATCTGAAATAATGCCTATTCAAAATTTGTCTAGATTTACAGGTCTTGATGAGAAAAGAAAAAAACTTTTAGCAAAAAATAAATAAAAAGCTAATGCAACACCTATTTTGTTTTTTTTTCTTAACTCGGCTGAAAGCTCTAACGGAGTTACTCTAGTTTACTCCCTCCGTTTTAAAAGATGCATGTTCTGAAAAAATATTTGTTTCAAAAAGATGTATTTTTTTATGTTTTCTATATAAAAATTGCAAATTTCAATAAAATTAATTGAATTTATTGAAAGACTATTGGTTAAAATGCATTGAAATTTGGTAATTTCTAAAAACAATGCATGATTAATGTGTTTTTTTAATATGTGTGAAAATTCCAAAACATACATCTTTAAAAAATAGAGGGAGTATATTATAGCCAAATACAACTATAAAATACATGGATACTTTTACTTACTGCCAACTAAATTTAAATTGAAAACTTAGGATTCCTCATAACTTGTTATCTAATTAGGTGACTGATGAAATATAAAAAAATTAGGTGACTCAATTTTGGAAGAAAAATAGAGTTTTACTAATAGGAGGAAAAATGAGTAAGACTGTCTAGGATCTAATCTCGTATCCCTCCGTTTTAAAATAATTCGAGGTCCTGATTTTTTTGTATACATACATATGTCATGCCACTTGTGTTTGGGAAAGTTGGTGCTGAGTTTGAGTTCGCAACGCATCGTTTTTAGTGGTATCACCACAACTCATTAAAAGATGTTTATTATTCAGATACAAGAAGCGACTACTCGCTCTGTTCTAGCAAATATTAGATCAAGAAGAATAATATATATGCATGGAGAAGTCATGAGAAACAATCGGCGTTGATGTACTCAGAATTTGCATGTTGATAGAATAAGGGGGAAAAAAGATGGACACGTTTCTTCTTGTTAACATAGCTATATATGTTTCCAAAGTTTATGGTCCTACTTTCTACATAATAAGCAATATCGAGTTCCTAAAATTCCCTGAGGGCATTTTACTTAAATGGACATTACTGACCAACATTCATTTGTCATTGATGACCTGCAACATTTTTATGTATCGTCTGCTATCATATGATTCGATTATTGATTTAAGTCTATGCTTATTTTCAAAACCCAGAGGTGCATCTATTATTTTCCTTCTGGATAAATGCGTTTAAACAAGCTTTAAGAGCATCTCCAATGTAATACTCTATTTTTTCTCCCAAAATGGAGTAAAAGTGAAAATGGAGTAAAAAATACTCTAACTCTACTCTATTTTTTACTCCATAAGAGCATCTCCAAGGGTTCACTCTATTTTTTACTCTAAAATAGAGTGACTCTATAATAGAGATGGAGTTTGCTCCAATGGTACTCTATTTTAGAGTAAAAGTAGAGTGATGAACAAAAAAAAAACAACTTACTCTATATTTGGAGTAAACCTATTTTTCACTCTATTATAGAGTGAGAAATAGAATACTATTGGAGTATTTTTTACTCTAAACTCTATTTTAGAGTGAAAAATAGAGTTGGATTAGAGATGCTCTAATGAAGTGATGAACAAACAAAAATTAGATTACTCCATTTATGGAGTAAATACTATTATGGAGTGAGATATGGAGTTGAGTTGAAGTAATTCTTACTCTATATTCACTTTTACTCCATTTTGGAGGAAAAATAGAATGGGGTTGGAGATGTCCTAAGTTACCTTTTATAGAGGAACGATGTAATTGCCAGTGGAGAATGCCTTGGTCCTATATATGTGTACAGAATAAAAGAGTCGGTATTTCTTTTACCTACAACCACAATGCCCTCTTTCTATCATAATGTAGAAATATATTGGATTATATAAAAATGGTCTCACATAGCAATAAACAACTTTATATTCTAAAAATAGCATACAAATAATTTTTGTCTAAAATACTGTTAACTAACAAGTTAAAAATATTTTTTTATATTTTACATCTGAGTTTAAATTTAGTGATTAGACTTTAAGGTTTAGTATGTTTGTTCAAAAAAAAGGTTTAGTATGTAAAACTGGAGTCAAGATAAATGTTTAAGGTTTAGAGTAATTCAGCAATTTTACTTTTTAATTACTGCTATTTAAAAAATAATATTTTATGTGAAAAATTCATAATTTGTTTGTATTATTCATATCATTTGCACTTATATTTTTTTTATCTGGTTTACTTTTTGTATATATAAATTAAAAATATAAGTAGTATTGCATATAAATTAAATTAAATTTAGCTAGTTATAGAGTGTAAACAATAAACACAAAACTGGTCCTACAAATATGAAGATAACTTAAATTCTGAAAACAAACAAATATTTCTAAAACAGAGAAAAGTTGACAAAAAGAAAAAAGGAGTAACAGACAACAAGACCAAAGGCTCTTTCTGTTTTTCACCTCTCACGAGTCACACGACTATATTTTATCGAAACTTGACAACTTGTCATGTGATCTCAACACCATCTCTACGAAGACGAAGAGGAAGGATCATGGACTGGATAAACGTTTCCTCTGTAAACTTCTCAGAAAGACATCATTACCCATTTTGCTTTTGTTTCTTTCTTTCCTTTCTTGGATTTGGATTAGTAATGTTGGATCTTCTTCCTTTTGGTGAAAAACAAAACAGAGATCGAGCTCTCTTACAATTGGGGAACAAATCTGCGCCGTCTTCGTACCTTTCGTTGTCATTATTGATGTCATATTCTCCACCTTCGGACAATGCTTCGATTGCCGCCGCCGCCGATCGTCTCAGATATGTCAGCACCCGGATCTGACTCGTCTTGCCCATGAATCTCAATGTGGGTTTACTTGACTAGCTCTTCTGATCAATGGGTTCTTAAGCTTCTCTGTTTTGGAGCTCAAAGTTTTCAACTTTCTCTGTTTTGGGAGGGAGCTCAAAAAGTTTCCAACTTTGGGTTTGATTGTGTAATTTGCAGTTTCAGTCAATGAAGTTGAAGCATTGTATGAGTTATTCAAGAAACTCAGCTGTTCAATTATTGATGACGGCTTGATTCACAAGGTCTTTTTTGTCTTCTTGTGGTTAATTAATTGCCATAGGTTTAGGTTGATCATCTCTCTGATCACCACTTATCTCAATTGATAATGAGAAATATTGAATTGATGTTGTAGGAAGAGCTTCGGCTGGCACTTGTCCAAACTCCAAACCTGTTTCTTGATAGGGTGAGTGTGTGTTTTTTTCTCTCCATGGTTTCTTTAGGGATATTAATTTTTGATTGTTTTGTAGGTTTTTGATTTGTTCGATGAGAAGAAGAATGGGGTTATCGAGTTTGAGGAGTTTATCCATGCCTTGAGTGTGTTTCATCCCTCTGCACCAATCGAGGAGAAGATCGACTGTAAGGATCAGTCTCCTACTAACAGTGTAAATGTAATATCTGTGGATGAGTGTTAAGCATGTGTTTTTGTAATTCTGTGGCAGTTGCATTTAGGCTCTATGATCTTAGACAAACCGGATTTATAGAGCGAGAAGAGGTATATTATAATCTGCTGCTATTGCAAGTTTGAAACTGTCTTTTTTAGATAAGTAACAGCAACAAGTTGGAAGTTGTTAATCTGTTTAGGTGCATCAAATGGTGGCTGCTATTTTGAAAGAGTCTGATATGATGCTGTCTGATGAACTTCTGAACATGATTATTGATAAAGTGAGTGTATTTGGTTTGTAATACTCTCTCTCTCCCCCTCTCTTTAGTTTTCAATAATCATATTTGGTAAATTCAGTTAGTAGATTTGATTTCTTTCTACCATACTAGCGGGCTCCCCTTAAAAGATACTACTGAATCTAATGCATTCCTTTTGTTTTCACTAGACATTTGCTGATGCAGATTCCGATAGAGATGGCAAAATAAGCAAGGAGGAATGGAGAGTGTATGTGCTTAAGCATCCCAGCTTGTTGAAGAATATGACTCTTCCTTACCTAAAGTAACCAAATCTTCTTCTCTTTGTTAGATTAACTCTTCAATCTAAGATAGCCTTTAATTTGCTTTATGATCATCAACATATCTGTTTGAATTTTGAAGGGATGTGACGACGGCATTCCCAAGTTTTATATTCAACACCGAGGTTGAAGACTGAGGCAACAACACTTACAATCTTTTTCTGCGTATGAAACCAGTTTCTTTATTGTATTTTTCCCCAAATTAGTTGGTGATCATTGTTAGCTGTAAGTAAAAATGTATCTTTTGATGAATACATTTTGAGACTGTTCCATTGAAAGTGATAAATCATTTTTTCTACTTTATCTTGTGTTTATGGTCATATGGACAAGTGGTTCAGACTAGGGCTGTTCAATATGGCAAAACCGAACCGTACGAACCGAACCGAACCGAAATAGACAATATGGTTTGGATTTGGTATATACCATACAAACCGAATGAATGTAATTTTCTAAAAACCGTAGGATTTGGATATGGTTTGGTATATAACCGATAAAATCGAATAAACCGAATAAAACCGATCAAAAATAGAAACATGTAAATATATATATATATATATATATATATATTTTTTATAACGACGTATGAAAATCATAAGTTAATTTGTTTGCTAATAACTATTACCATATTTTTTACAGTAATAAAGAAGTCATGATTTGTAAAAACATTTGAAGTATAATTAAATAACAATTCATCGCAACCGATGCTTCTTATTTTTTAGTCTTCTTTTTGATCTTTTTGCTTTATTTTAGCATTGACTAAATTGAAATAAAAATTATAAATTTGATGGACAACAATTAGTAGAAATTCTTCACAATTTTTTTTTAATCTATAAATGAACAGAGATTCGTGTTCAATCGAAGAAACATGAATTTGATGACGCTAAATATGGAAGAGTAGAAAATTTTCTTTAGTGTTTCGTGCTTCTGTTTTGTTTTTAGTTTACTTTTATTCAAAATTTTGAGCTTTGATTTTAATTCTAGATTTGATTATTTTATTAGATGGTATAAGCGTTTTTTATTTTTTGTTCTTTTATTTAAACATATAATATTTTTTAATAAATGACTCTATTGATAACATGACTCTAAAATTCATATAATATGATCACAAAATAAAAAATTATGTTTTTGGTATAAAACCGAATAAACCAAAAACCGACAGTATATAAACCGAACCGAACCGATGTAAATATGGATTTAGAATGATAGTTATATTTTACTAACCGAAATACCAAAAAACCGAAAAAACCGAACCGATATCCGGATTGAACACCCCTAGTTCAGACATTTATTGTGTGGAAAGATTGGAAGGGATAAACAAGAGCAAATGGAATTGAGGAATGACAATGATTGAAGATAAGATTGAATTTTATGAAAGTTCGTATCTACAATTATAGAGAGAAAGAGATAGAAAGTATATGATAATAATAATATTATAGATTGGAATAGAACATAATATGACATTAATGTAAGTCAAGCTGACACTGCAGCTACGACTTGTTCTTCATCTCGGAGGAGAGTGCACACCAGTTTCCTGTCTCCACACACATTGTCCACACGACCTGTTTGACATTTCATTTATTTGTCACAAACTAAGGGTCGACGACACCTCGTACAAGTTAAAACACAACCTCAGCTCTCTGTTTGCTACGTTATTAAGATCTTTTCACCGGTGCATTCATGTTGGCATGCCATGCCTAACATTTTATGGATTCAAGATAAACATCATAAAATTTTACTATAAATATTTATGAAAATATTATTAATGTACCAACAAAAAATAGTATATATATTAATTTTAGTGAAGATACAAACTATAATAGTAAAATTTAATATAAATTATATAGGTGATTGCGAAAATTTTCCTCATTAACTAAAAACATTTGATAAAAATATGGAAAAAACAAAAAAACAGCAAAAAATCATCAAAATACAATAAAACTATGATAATAAATGAATTTAAATATAAAATATCTTGAAAAAATGTGATGAAAAACAGATTAAACCAAATAAACATAGACAATCATTATTAATTAATTGATTACTGTAAATATAGAGGTAAAAATACTTGGTTAACTAATTGAGTAAATAAAACATAAATGTTTGTCGTATATAAAATTTGTCATATGGGAAGGGGTATGGATCAATAACCTTTTCCGTACGACATTGAGCACGACTCTGCATGTTGGCATCATCCATGTACACTTGACCTCCATTTACGTGTATTATGTTCCAAAATTGCTTGCGTTATTTTATTGTTATTTACTCATTTCGTTTGCTACTTGCATGAATCACAATGACTGGAAGTGAATTAAGAGTAATAGAAACTCAACAGATTGGTATCAGAGCCAATGTTCAAGGATTTATGAAGTTACTGGTGTGTGAATGAGTTAACGGAAGATATGAGTTTGTGGTTCTATGAAGAGGTTTTAGGTTTAGTATAAGTAGTGGTCTAGACGTGTAAAAGATAAACAGTGCCTAACCCGAAAACTGAGGCTGCAGAATATTACTACAACGCAAACACACACAAAGCTGATGGAACTTGGACTTGAGCCTCACTATCTCTCTGAGTCACTTCTTGATTCGTTGCTTAAATTTGCAGTTTATTTTAGGGATCGTGTGGACACAAAGCGGATGCATGCCTAGTGTTTCTTGGAAGACGGTTGGTGTCAAGGCTTAATCCATGATTGTCTAAGAAGTGCAGATTGTTATTAGTACACCTAAAGGTGAGTATTAGATTATGTGAGAGCTGTGTTGATTGTTATCTTTCACGCTTCATTTGTGCTTAAAAAGTTTGTTTACACACTGTATGTGTTTTTATTTTAGATGGTAATTTCCATATTTTATAATATCTGAAATCTCTACTATATAAAATGAATTAGATTGTAGAATTTCTAAACATGCCATATCAGCAGAAATATTCCGAACCAATTAAACTGCCATATGTCATTTCTAACTACTTTCTAAACTCAAACTTTGTAGGTTATTAAAGAAAATATTATCAAACAATATTATATATTTATACTGTTTAAAATACATAAATAAATATATATATATAATCAAATAATCGAAACGTAGCACGAACACGGATCTAGTATACATAAAAAATCAAAAATAATGATATTTAATGAGAAAAAAAACAGATAGGTATAAATAGACAAAAAAAGATTATACATAAGTAACCTAAAAGCATCTCCTATTTTATTTTTGTTTTAAAACTCGATTTCTTAACTTTAGTGTCATTTAATTAATTTTCTAAACAATATTCAATTAATATTTTAAAATAATTTAAATGAGTAACTAAATTTTAATGTTTTTGATAATATTTTCTGTTTCTAAAAATTCTAAATTCTAAAATAATTTAAATAAGTAAAATAATTTTCCTAGTTTCATTTTTCTATTTAAATAGGATATTATTATAAAAATTTATCAATACTGATGTTTTTAGACAGTGAAAACTGCAAATTTTCTTTTATAGTGGCGTATATTTGGGATCAATAATAAACATTAATTTTTTTTATTTTTTTCATATATTAAATTTGTTGGTGGGTCATCGTAGACATGTCTTTAAAAATCTCACTGCCTTTTCCAAATACGAAGGAAACATGTGATGCCACTTGAAGGAATCAATTGGTTTTTGTATATTAACAATTTAGTCCTAATGACTTTCCCTTTAAACTTATTTTGGCTCTTCTCTTCTAATGTGACAACAATGCTAAATATTCAAGGCATCTATAGATTTTTTAAGTATTTTTTTGGTGTTTTGAATATTTGTTTCGCTATATTAAACATTTACTTTTAGAAAATTTCAAAAATATCATATATATTTTAGATACTTTTTATATATTAAATCTGAAAATAATTAATATATTTAATTATTTAAATATATTTCAGATACATTCGGGTACCCGAAATATTTATGTTCTGATCGGGTTCGGTTTTGGTTCTCTAGATACAAAATTTTTGAACTCATTCAGATATTTAACTAATTTTGGTTGAGTACTAATTTTTCTGATCGGATTCGGTTCTTCGGATTCGAGTTTTTTGTCTGATCCTAATCAAAATAGTCAAACTGAAACCAAAACTAATTTGATAAATAACCGAACGGTTCCTATATCTTGGACTAAAAAACCACAATTGAACCAAAACCTAAAAAATAACAAAATATAATTAAACCAAAAATATTCCCGCGCTTTTAAAGCGCAGGTCAAAATCTAGTTATTCATTAAAATATAGGGCTTATTTGTGTAATAACCAAATAAAAAACCAAATATACCATATCATTATGTGAAAATATTTTAAAGTTGAATAAGCATATGTTTTTGTCTCGATAACAAAATCTGGATTTGTTTTAAAAACTCTGTAAATTTTTGTTTTCAGTTAAATGATATTTATCGTTAAGAAAAAGAAACATCTTTGCAGCCAAAGTTATAACCACATATTTTCACAAACTCCATCTATTTGTTTGATACGGTGAATTTGTTCAATAACCATAGCAGAATAAAGATTAAGTAAATAACCATAGAAATAGTGTAACAAATAAATGACTCAGTTTTTTTTGACAAAATACCCATGTAGTATAATAAAATATCAAATTATACTTTATAAACAAGTTTAATAGTATAGATATAAAATTCAAATGAAACACCATTTTTGTTATATGATATTTGAACTACAAATTAAATTATGTAATAAACTGCATGATTTTAAACAAACATATAACTGAAACTCAATTACAAAAACAATTGTCAAAATAGGATATATGGTTAATATATAAAATTTCTAATCGAACTATACCATATGAAAATTTACAATAGTATAGATATAAGAATCAAAGCCAAGCTCCATTTTTGCTATACAATATCCAAATTACTAAATAAAACTTGCAATAAACTGCATAAATTTATATAAATACATAGCTCAAACATAATTAAAACATTTGTATAAACATCATTGTCAAAACTAGAATATAGAGTAAATTTATAAGTTTTCTAATCAAAACATACTATATAAATATGTAATATAGTATAGATTTTGAAACAGGAAATCAATTTTATTATATATTATAAGTATTAAGGAGGAATTACATTCTATATATTGTATACAATAGAAAAATACATTTGTTACATCTAAAAAACTTTATAAATTTTGAAAAAATTATAACCATTTTAAAAATTTAACTCACGGCGTATGTAGAAAAAAATGTAGATTTTTTAAACTTATGGTTACTTCTTCTAAAAATTATATTAAAGAAGATATAAAGAAATGATTTGAGAAGAGGTGTAAAACAAGGAAAAAGAAAAATGTGTGGTGTTTGTGTCACGAAAGACAACAATGTAATTATTATGTATAATACACAAAATATTATAGCCATTGTATTACTATGGTTACTTAGCTAATTATTTTCTTATGGTTATTGTTGCCAATTTCTTAATATATTATTCAACTTCATATCCACAAATAAAATTTCCAAATAGGAACGTTAATACGTACGACAATTATCAAATAATTAAGCAAATAATTCTCAATAGTTTCCAGTATCTATTAAACTGAAAATGATGTAATTAAAAGTGGGAATGCTTTTGGGGTGGTGACACTGTGTTTTGTTCTGTGTTTTATTTCTTTATTCCAAATACTAATATCAATAAAAATTCGTTGGATAGATTGTTGTTTATGATTGATGAGGTCATCGCCACCCATCAGCATTGATCAACTTGAAAATTAAAAAAATATATATAAAGCATTACCTTAATTTAGAAGACATGTCACATGATCTCACACAAAAATCAATCCCACAACCACCAAGTTGTATAGGTCGGCAACGTTTTATATTATTAGGATGTAAAACTTATTTGCTTACACTTCATTTCATACGTTTGGATATTAAATCTCAGACACATTTGTGGGTAGGCATCAACATTTAAGCAACGACGATTACTCCTATTCAAATAAAGTTAAAATTTTGATAAGTTGTAGGGCAGTTATAGAAGTTATTTGCTTACACTTCACCGTATGAGTTTGGAACTGAGGTACGTATTTGTGGGCATCAACTGTTAGCATACGATACTTGAGTAAAGACGCTTACAGGAAAACAAGACGTCCCATTTCCTTTTTCTCTCTATGTAAATAATCTTAAAGTAGAAATATATGATATTTATAAAAAAAAAAAGGTGGTTTATACAAACTACTAATTTGTTTTTAACTAGGCTATCATCTCTTTTCCGAATCGCATGTGATTGCCAACAAGTGTACTTATCAGTGGATAGTAATAGTATGCATTGGTATCATATTAATAAGTATACAAGATGAATTCTTGTGTGGTTACCATGTGATTGCCCAAATGGTACTTTGGTCATTTAAGTATCGCACAGAAAAAAGGGTTGCAAGTTGCAACCAAATCATCATGGTTACTATGTGCTGACCACAAGCTATGGAAGCACATTGTTACCACACGAGAATCGAACATTTGAAGCATCGAACAGAAAAAAGGATTGCAACCAAATCATCCGAAGCTCTCTTGGTAAAATAGAAGTGTAGTGTGATATCAGTATCTGTCATTTTTTCGGCATAGGTCAATAATCTTGACCCTTAAGATGTAGGTTTTGGACTTTTGACCTTATTTTCCTAATCCTACATGACTATAAATCAACCGGTGTAAAGTATAGCATTCTATTCCAATTCTGGTATTTTCCTGAATCTTTGAAAAAAAGAATTTCAATAATTGTAGGGAGGAAAATAAAAGAGAGTTCTGTTTTGGAGATGCCACTTAATCCCAGCGTCGCTGTCAAAACCCCCTCAACTAGGGCTGGGCGTTCGGGTACCCATTCGGGTTTCGGTTCAGTCCATTCGGGTTTCGGGTTTTCGGGGTCAAAAATTTCAGCCCCATTCGGATATTTCTAAATTTCGGTTCGGGTTCGGTTCGGATCTTTGCGGGTTCGGTTCGGGTTCGGATAACCCATTTAAAATGTTTTTAAATTTTCAAAATTCATTATATACTTTAAATTTTTCAAAATCTATAAGAAAGATAATATATTACATATAAATTTTCATAACATATATGTCAAAATACCTTAATTTAACATATAAATTGGTTTTCTTTGAATATTTGGATAAAGAATCAATAGATATTTAAATATTTTTAGTGTTTTCAGTATACTTTAGCTATTTTAAATATTTACTTTTGACTATTTGCATATATTTTTCGAGTATTCTGAAAAACTTAAAGGTATCTTATATATTTTTAATATTTTTAATATACATTATATATAAAAATAATGTATATATTTAAATATATAAATTTATTTCGGATACATTCGGGTACCCAAATACTTCGGTTCGGATCGGGTTCGGTTTCGGTTCTTTAATACCGAAATTTTGAATCCGTTCGGATATTTAATCAATTTTCGTTCGGGTTCGGTGCTACTTTTTCGGATTGGGTTTGGTTCGGTTTTTCGGGTTCGGATTTTTTGCCCAGCCCTACCCTCAATTATTGAAAAGTGGGTCTCTCATTTTCTACTTGTTAATTATTAATCTCATTTCTAAAACCCTGAATTTATAACCAAATAATTGATAAGTACGTATAAAATTTAAAATGTTTTAATTTGTTAAGGGAAATAGATAGAGATCTAACTGATTCTTGAACAACTTAATGCATCTAATCTATTAATTTAGGGATTATCTACTATTTGAAGTTCTCATTTAAATTTGGACTCTTTCATAGTTGTTGATAGAATATATTATGCCTCTTATACAATGCAACCTACCAACTTAAATTAAACCAAATCTTAACCAACATAGATTAGTTAAACCTAACCAGTAACACTTTTATAATATTTTTTGGTTAATCTCTTAATATAATTAGATCATATAAAACTGAAGTACTCTTAAATCAACGAGTTCCATATCATTCCAGACATAAGAGAAAAAATATCCGACTCATTTACAACGTAAGCATACAAAGACCGTGTATGCTTATGCTCATTGATCTTCCAAAAACCAAATAATTGTGGCATAGACCAACATAGGCTCATGTTCATATCACTAAATTTACTTCCATATATTTACTCTTCACCTACATCATATCACAACATACACAGTTATACAAGAACATATTTTTTTTTGTTCAAACAACCAAATAATGGTGGCATATGGTCAATAGATTTTTTAAATATGTTTTTTATATATTACATTTTACGAGACTATGTGTATAAGTTTTTTTTTTGAAAAATGACATAACTATGTGTATAAGTTAAAAGGTAAAAGATGTGACAAGACAAATTATTATACTAAAAATGAAAGAAGATTAAATACAAACTAATAACAAGTACAACACAAATTATAACACTATTAAATTCTATATATATTTAATAAAATATTATATATATGTCTAATATGTATATATATATATATATATATAAATGTTACACAAATATATATAATATTATATACATATATTATATATACCATATATTATTAATTGAAATTTGACAAATCAATTTCCGCCCTTTAGGGCGGGTCCTAATCTAGTAATCATTAAAACGTCTGGCTTAAGATGGCGATTCCCGTTATATTTTTGAAGGATCGACGATGATTAGCTTGAGGTTCTTTGCCCACTTTTACATCTGATTTTTTTTATTAGAGGAATATTTTCCTTGGATATGAACTTAAGGTGACGCCAAGAACTCGGAGGCCTTACAAATGATGGTGGAATCTTCTCTCCTAATTTTCTACTTTATTCTTTAGAGTAACGACAAAACAATGAAATTAACTTTCATTTCGACAAACCTGATCATATGAACACTAAATCAGATCAAAAACCAAAGGAATGATTAGCAAAAACAATTAAATTGCCAATGACAGTTATTTTCCAATTAATTTCTACCAACATTAAGATCAATCGATATAAGCATCTTGCATTTCATGAGAGAGAGAGAGAGAGAGAGAGAGAGAGAGAGAGAGAGAGAGAGAAACGGAGAGAGGAGTTTTAAGAGGAATGGTGATTTTGTATTTGTATATATAGAAAGAATCAAAAGAGGTTTAACATAAAAAGTAATTAGAGCCATAAAGAGAGAATAATAGTATTTATAAAAAAAGTTAGGAAATATAAATATAGCTAATGAAATAAGAAGAGAATTATTGGGGAAAGGAAAAGATAAACAATGTAGAGGAGAAGAAGGGAGTGGTGTATGTGGTTGCTTACATCACAAAGTACTCTCTCGTAATGTGTTTCTTTTGCTTTTCTTTTTTATTTCCATATCTTTCTCATAGTACATTACTACATTTTTGTATTTTTGAAAATCGTGTATTCTGATGAGTTAAATGCATGGGACTTCCAAAACCAGTGGGGTAGATTTTATTGCCGATGTTGACCTTTTCAATAGGAAACGGTGAATGGAAAAAGTATTCACATATACATCCTCGTCATGTTAGGATAAGGGAAGTCGACTCTCCTTATGCATTGGGAAGAGGAGGCGGAGAATTATATGTGTTGTTGGTTAACTCTTGAAAGAAAGTTCGATTTCGCATTGGGTTACAATTTATTGTACTGCCTTAGAAGAGAGTTGGACTCAGTTCTTTAACATCAATTAATAAAACATTTTTATCAGAAAGATCGACAAAAACTAGGATTAATGGAGTTCAAACCTTTCTACATTTTATTGTAACTATGTTTTTTGTTTTCTTGTTATATGTTTGTTTGGCTTTAAGTTTTATTGTTTAATCAGGTTCTAACTATATATTAATGACTTTTTTAAATAGGAAGTATCCGAAGACGTCCACTCCTTCTGTTTCATAATAAGTGTCACTCTGAGCTAATTTTCTTGTTACATAAAGATTAAAGAGTGTCACTTTACAATTCCAATGTAAATTATACTAACTTTCAGCTGAAAATTAATTGCAAACCGCATTGATTTTATAAATAATTTTATTTATCTAAAATACTATTGGTCAAAGAGGTATAATTAATTATAACTTACATATATTTCAACAAATTTCTTAATCTGTGTGAAAAATGTCATAACGACACTCTTTAAGAAACGGAGGGAATACAACCTAACTCTATTTTTTCTTTAAAATAAAGTAAAAATAAATATGGAGTAACAAATGCTTCAATCTAATTTTATATTTTACTCTATTTTGAAGTTTACTCTATAAATGGAATAACATATTTTTTGTTTGTTCACTACTCCCTCCGTTTCATTTTATTTGTCGTTCTAGGTTTATGCACATGGATTAAGAAAACATATGATTTTATATATTTCCAAAATAAAAACACAATTACCTATACACCTAACCATATTTCAATCAATAAAAAAAAATAGAGAATCTTTTTAATAATTTTGCATTGAAACTCTAAAACGATACTTATTTTGAAACGAATTTTTTTTCTTACAACGACAATTAAATTGAAACGGAGAGGATATTTATTATAGAAAAAAGAACGAAAAATGGTTGAAGTACTTTTACTTCATATTTACTTTTAATTCATTTTAGAAAAATAGAGTTTTACATTGAAAATGCTCTAATCTTTCTATCCAAGTAATTATTTCGGAGCCAGCGGTTAGTAATAACTAATACTCCCTCCGTTTCATATTATTTGTCGTTCTAAGTCTTTGCACACAGATTAAGAAAACATTTAATTTTACATATTTCCAAAATAAAAATACTATTACCAATACGCTTCAACCAATATAAAAATAGAATAGAGAATATTTTCAATAAATTTTGCATTGAAAACCGAAAACGATACTTATTTTGAAACAAAATTTTTGCTCTAGAACGACATATAATTTGAAACGGAGGAAGTAACTAATAACTAGACATGGCGTGTCCCAACGGAAATAAAACTAAAACACATTGAAACTAACTTTAAGCACGAAACAACTAGTTTAGCGCACTATTGATTTTACTTTTAGCGCACTAGTATATATATTAGTGATTTTACTTTTAAAATTCCAATACAAATAAGTTATTGCATTTTCTCTGAACTTACACTTTTGCTATTAGGACAAAGCATTAGCATAACCTTTTCATGTTATTTTATGAAACCATATAAAAAGTACTGGACCAATCCCAAGGCTTCTTAGATTGAGATTCTGTTGTCATCGATTCCGTCACAGCGGAGCTGCTTGAAACTATTTTGTCTCCAAGAGAACTCGCAAACTTGAGATATCAAATGCTAATTAAACTCATTGAACATATAACTTCTTTTTTCTTTTTGAGAATTGTCTTACTTTGAAAATATAACTTGTTTTCAGAGCTTTTAGTCTACTTTGTCTTCAAGTAGATTGCTGAGTTCTGGATGATAAGTTCTCTTTTCACCATGACGAGTAAAAATAACAATTACAAAGACTTAAAAGTCCATTTTGTCATCCAGATTGAATCTATTTCACCTAGAATTTTGGCAAGACGTGAGAGTAAATAACTAAGTTCTACCAAATGAAGAAGAGGACAAGCATAAACGGTGTGGAAATAGGTTGAAATGGATCCCAATTGAAACGAACTTTAGAGAAATATGTGGTTATAAGAACACCGTTGATGGTGTTGTCTTCAATTTCATGTCTGCCACATGTAGCTCACGTAAGCCCATCTTTATTTTAAAAAACGTAACAATAACTAATTTATTTAAGTCTTCTTTTTAATTTCAGTGGATCCATTTTCTTTTGTTGTAATCTCTTCCCGTCTTTTTTTTTATAATCGTGACTATGGCGTATTCCCTTCTTTTATATTGGGGGTCTCACCTAAAACATTATGTCCTAAGATTCTATGTAAGATTCCATTTCCATCTATATTCCATTTAAACAAAAACGAGTCTTTGTCAATGGTTCTTAAAAAATGTTAGTGCGTTTGCGGTATATTGTGTAAACATACATCACTGTTTTGAAAATCAGATCGAACGGTGACTCAAAGCCGAATCCGAATTGGTCTCAGGATAGGTAAATAATTCCAATTAAATAAAAACCAAGCTTTGTCAAATATAATCTGCAACTGAACTTTATATTTTCCTCAAAATATTATTTTTTAAAAAAAAAATAATGTATTTCTCTAAAATAAAATGTTATTTTCATCTAAACATAAATAGTATTTTCTATATTTGGAAAAATAAACAGTATTGTTTTATATTTTGAAGAATAAATAGTATTTTCTATTTTATAAAATACATTGAAAAAAAATTCTATTAGAAAAAAAAATTCTCTTTAAATTAGAGGTGAATTATAAGTAGAAATGCTTTGAATACATGATAATGGTTTGCCATTAGATTTTATAGTTAAACATCTCCTACATAAAACTCTAATTATTCTTTATTAGAGTTAAATTTTACTCCAAGTCAATTCATTTTTGAAATAGAAAATAGAATAATGAAAATAAAAAGTATATTATTCTATTTACGAAGTAAAATCACTTTTTATTTTATTATATAGTTAAAAATGGAGTAGGAGCAAACTTGACTCGAAACTCTATTTTGTCGTAATAAATGGAGATGGACAACTGCACTTATATCAACCAAAATAAAATGTAATTTTTTGTACGTTCTCCTTAATTATTTTTATTATTGAAGTATTTTGATCTGAACAGCTCACAAGAAGATCATCCGAAGAACTAATCAAAACAAGAAAAATGTTGCAGTTCACAAAATATACGAAAGATATAAAAAAAACAAGAAAGATGGAGGTTAGCTTCTCTTCTTCTAACCTACTCTTTCGTGGAGAACAAGTTACATAAAGAAGTGCGTATTTTAGCATTTTACACCTCTCGGGCTTGGAATCCCCATGTAAGCCAACCGTGGGGAAACCCACACTCTCGGACTAGGTCTTGGAGAAGGTATTGGTCCGTACGAAGTGGCAGGTGAGACACGAGGCGAGAGATTGACCTGCTCCAATGCTTGTGCTTGTAGCTCAACTGGATAATCTCTAACACACCCAATTCTTGGACCGTATCCACTTGACCATTTACAAGACAGTCTCTTCGCAGGATCAAACACTGGTCTAGCTATCTCTTCTTGCTCTGAAGGTCTCTCAACTTCTTCAGAGGTTTCTTTTGGCTCTTCATCTTCGTCTGCAGTGGATTTGAATGACGACGAGTATTCTTCATTCACAGCACATCTCTGCAATACAGATTAAACGCTCGTGAATACAAACTTTCTCTTCATGTCAAGAACACAAAAGGGTCTAATGTTTTTCATTTCATTACCTTAACATTGGTGAGATCAACATTGTGTTCCTCCAAGAAACTTATGAACTCCTTGAAGTTTTCTTCTGTTGGGAGATAGTGTCCACTATAAGGCCATATAGCCTGAGACAAAAAAGAATTTGAGTAAGGATCCCAAAATGAGATTCATACACGATGGAGAAGCAAGACATGCATCTTAAGTAATACCTCAAGGATCCCATCACAGGCCACCAATCTTCCTGCAGCGGTTGTGGCTCCTCCAGACAAGAAACTAGAGTGCTGGAAAACGCCTTTCTTCTTCTTCCCTACGTATAAGGTTCTAGTCGTGCTAAGTACAAAGATGGACTTTGATTCATCAGTTGAGTTGATCAGTGTCATGCTTTGTTTGTACATTAGTCTCCCATCTTCCACTATCACTTCATATGCTTCTCTTTCCATCTGAAGGTTTAAAAGAACCACAAAGGGTGATGAGTAATCAAAAAGGTAAACCTAGCCAACTAGTGTCGTGTAATAAACTCACTGGACCGAGATAACTGATGCATTGTTTCTGCAGAACACTTCTTGGGTGTTTCTCAAGATTTACATCTTTGCCGTCTCCTATATCCAACCTTTAGTTTCAAATGGGTGGAAACAGAGTTTAGAACAGATTCAAACACAGAAAGATCTAAGATGAATGTTTGGTTCTAAGACTAACCAGTAAAAGAATGGCTGTGAGCTTTTGCTCTCTGACCAGACATCATAATAGAAGTGCAAGTTGTGGCCATAACGATGACGTGGGTCAATCTGTTGATAAAATAAAGGGAAAAAAATCAGATTAGATTAACAACATCAAATAGGAATTCTTTTTTTTAAGATTAGGAAAATGGCCTCCTAAAGAAAAATAAATAAATATAGGAATTTTGAAGATTATAAATATGGATTTTAAAGATTATAGTTTATTCATTCACACGATTAATAAACAAACTAAAAACAGGTATTTGTCTCAATCCAGTTTTGCTCTCTAAGTTTTTTATTTTATTTATTTCTTCGAGTTTAGATGGCGGATTTACTCAACAAAATTCATCAATATGTTTCCCAACAAGCAGAGCCGGGCTTGGGCATAGTCTCACGAAACATCCGTGTAGGGCCCCCACCTAATAGGGCCCTCATTTCCAGTTTTTCCCTTTGTAGATATGTAATGTTAATATATTTATTTTATGTGCAAAGTCAAACTAAAAAATAAAGTTTTGGTTTGTACTATACAAAATAAAATAAAAAAGTTGTTAACATTATGCGCAAGTAACTACGGTAAGTTATTCGACTTTCTGTACTTTATTTTTATTTAAATAATAATCGTAAATATTATAATAAATTTAAATAACTAAAAAACATAATTTTTAATTCACTAGAGGAAACTTATAAGAGATAGTCTTTTCAACTTCTCCTCTTTTCTCTACTCGGTAAAAAGCAAACCAGTTGATAAGAAAACTAAAGATTTTTTTTGTTCTACAATTTTTCTATGTTAGTTTTTTATCATCAAAGCTACGATAAATTCATCTTTATTTTGAATAGGGCCCCGAAAATCTCAGGTCCGACTCTGCCAACAAGCCCTATCAACTACCAAAGAGAGGTCATGGGGACTTACTGCTTCAAGCCAATGCTGAAGAGCTAATTTCTGAGCCTTTTCATCTTTTGACAAGCCTTTCCCAACCTATAAAATTAAGACCTCATCGATTTTTACATAACAACGAGAAATATGAAACTAATAACATCTTGGCTCAAAGGTAAATAGAGAGAAAGAATTTTTGTGAAAATGATATGACACCTTAGCGGCTCGTGTTCTAGCTCGCACCCATTTTGAAGCAGCGGCCTCATGTTTCTCTTCTTCAAAGAAAGACACAGAGCTCAGGTCCAGAGCTGCGGCATCAAGAGTCTTCCACCTACAACGTTTCAAGCAATACCAAGGGTTGAGTTTAAACACTTTTTAAAGACATTTAAAAAGAAGAAAATGAATTATATAAACTCACCAGAGCTCCTCAACAAGGACAGCACAATCTGCTAAGTTCCTTCTCGTCCGGTAACTCTTGTATACCTTTTGTAGCGTAGTTGCAGCTGCATCAAGCTCGGTGACCGGTCTAGGGGAGAAGAACACAAAAGGCTGAGGGGGAGTAATTGTAGGTTTCTTTATTTGGATTCTCTCACAGTTTCTTCCATTCAAAGTGTTAGGCGTTGACTTTTTTGTCTCAAAGACCTCACAATCTGAATCAGTCTTGGTCTCTTCAGGAACCTCCCAGCTGTTGAAACTCAACGAGCGCTGCATAGTTGGTCTCCGATTAATCTTGGGAGGGCTCTGGTGCGTAGTGTTATCTCTATTGAAACTGTTGGTTCTTGAAGTCAAGCCTCCGTCTTTAATTTCAAGACCCATGGACACGATAAAGCGAGAGGATACTTCCAAAAAATATTAATATAGAAACCTGCACACACGTCAATACAGATGAGTATCAGCCTATAAATTAATTGAAACAAAACTATAGTCTTATTGATAGTAGCTACACCAACCAAACATTGATAAAAACATATCGTCCAGACATCCCAACAAATACCTTACGTTAAATGATTAGTAGATAGAAGAAGAACAAATGGCACCAAGAGAAAGATGAGCTTCAAAACAATTAAAAGAGTTTTTTAAAAACAATGTGGAGAAAAGAAAACGAGGGATATGAATAATTGAATATGATCAACATAGGTTAAGCAAGACTTGTATATATGTATGTGTAGAGTTGGCAGTTAGAAGACTAGTAATAGAGTAAAAGTCTTAGTTACAAAATCTTTGAAGACGGAAAATTCAAACTTGGTGTGTCTGAGAAAAATGAACATTTGAATATTATAAAAAAGAAGGGTAGGTTAGGAGAAAATAGAGGATGTGAGGGTCCTATTGATATGGAGGCTAATGAAGGTAAGTTCAAGGAAGTTATTGAAAAAAGGACTATACACTTAATGTATTTCATTCTTATATAATGTTTTTTTTTTGTAAAAGTATTCTTATATAATGTTAGTTACTAATTTGGTATTCCGAGTTTGATTTTTCCATTAACTGGTCACAAATATGGTCTTAAATGTGTTGCCAAAAGTTGTTCATACTTCCTCCCTATCACTGTAAGTATTTAAGGTTTTCACACAAATATTAAAAAAATAATTTTTTTATGTAATTTATTTCAATTACATAAAATAACATTAAATAAAATTAATTCCACCATAAAAATATGCAAAATTTTGTAATTCGTTACAAATTTCAAATGAAATTAGATTTTATTTAAAATTATAAGAACGTCATTTATAATAAAATAATAATAAAATCATTAAAAATCAATACATAAGGAGTATTAATCTATGATTTATCTTTCTCATGACTCCGTGAATCGTCGACGCGTGCGGGTCAAGCATGTTTGTCTTCAGTGCATGTGGTTTATATGCACTTGTTAGTTAGTTAGTTTTTTTCTTTTTTTGCAAAGGCTGTCTATTAAAATCACTTGTTAGTTTGTTACTATTGGCTTTCTTGGAATTGAAGGGTTGGAAGTTGAAGACTTTATTATGACATAAAGTCCAAACATAGAGTATATTCTATAATTATTTATGTTCTACTCCTTTAGTTTCATAAAGACAAATGCTTTTTTTAAATGGTTACAAAAACACATGTTTTCTATTTTAAATACATGTGTATCAATAACCATGATTGATTGTAAACTTTAAAAAATTAATTACTTTTATGGAACTTTTATTGGTTTAAAATTATAAAAATAGATAATCACAAAATTATACATGTAATAATAAATTTTATTAATATGTGAAAAATATAAAACACACCTTATTTTGAAATAAGAGGAATATACTTTATTGACCTGGTGAATTAAGCGGAAGTCTTTTTGTGGTATTACTGTCTTGTCACAAGATTAACCTATTTGTAGAAAAATGCTTATTTAATTTCTGGAATATTTGCACTTAATAACTTTTGTTTAATGTCTGGACAATTATACTATTACAATCCTGTAAAATATTATATGAACGATTCTACAGTCGATAATTTTACCACCATATGAGAATATATGTCTGACTATATCATCTAGAGCTGTTCTATGAAATGCATGTTCGATGATACATCCTACACCATTCTAAAAACCTCTTGTAACATTTTTTTCTCTGTAATCTGCACAATTTACGTTTTTTAGTTTAAACCCTAAATTTCTTAGTATATAAATATTAATGAATCATTAATCAAACTACTATAAGAAAGAAGCTTCCACAGCGATTTGATAAATTTATTCGGCCAATTATTATATACACAAATTAGATCTTTAAAATGTGAGTTAGCTTTCCAGAATTAGACTTCAATATTTGTGAATGTTAAAAATAAATGTAGATTGTTAAGTTTTATTTTTAAACTCGTTTTCATATTATCCCTCTCTCTAAAAACAATCTTACGATATACATTATTTAACATCTAAATAATCGTATTCTTGTTTGCATACTTATAAGTATACAACACATAATACACGTAAAACTTTTACATTTTTTATTGTTATTAGTATTGATTTCTGTGAAGCTTGAAGTTATACATATGAAACTACCTATAAGTATAAGGGTATACGTCTAGAGTTATATAAGCCTTTAAAAATCTACAACTATAGAAAAATGTGTTGTAAGTAAGAAAAGAGAAGAGAGGAATTAGTGTGTCTTATTCCATGAATAATGATTTCTTTATATAGGATACAATAGCTTGAAGACAAAGCTTAACTTGGAGGTGGGAACAAGTATATCTAAGACTTTCCATATGGACATCACTATAATATTTATAACATTTCCCCTTGATGTCTAATATGTCGAAGTGCTTTCAAAACGCCGTAGATGCTGCCTCGTTAAAAACCTCACCAGAAAAATCCAATGGGAAAAACCATGGTTAAGGGAAAAAGAGTGCAGCGCGTAATGACTTCCCCTCATGTGTACATTCGTCGAGATCTTTGAGATGATGTAATCTGATCAGGTGAACTAACTTCTCGAAAGTAGCTGAGAGTACCGCCTTGATGAATAAATCAGCCAATTTGTAGGACACGAATATCACCGTTCTTCTGCAGTGCTTGAGTCCTCCTATGACTTGATCATTTTCTTCGATTCTCTTGCTTTCAAAGACTTTAAATCAGCATTAGAGTTTCAAATACTCCTTTCTGGTGTGTACCATTTGTGTGTTCTTTGTTGCCTCATTAAAACCTTTTCATGAGAAAACCTAATAGGATAAAAACCATGATAAGGAAAAAGAGTACAACTATACACATTTTCATATTTCTTCCCCTGAAAGCAATATCTTCAGGATATGTATTCCAATCAAATAAATTTCCTTTGAAATTAGAATATCATAATAAACTCTTTCTATTAGAGTATTCAAGATCTATGGACTTCTGGTCCACAATTCTCATTTGATATAGCTAATAATTTCTTGGTCTATTTAGACTTTAAGCCAAACATCTTACATACAGTCTTCTGGACATTCGCCTCGTACATACGAGTTATTCATTTATAACTATAAAAATTATTATTATGACTTTCTTTCTTGTCATATGAAATTACATCTTTCAGTTATGAAAGAGAATAATAACTTGCTTAAATAACTTATGGCAAGGGACGTGTATGGCTTTAGTTTCAATACCTTATTGTCTAAATATATCCATAAGACTATCCGACTTAGTATGGCTTGCCATTATCAAGGCACCAATCATATCAATACAGTGTACTTTTGGTCGGATGTGCATAAGCCTTAATGGTACTTATGTAAAGCCTTTAGCAATGTCATATCCATTTGGATTCGACCAGACATTCTTCTGATCACTTTTTTGGACCATTATGGTTCCCTTTTATCCACTGATATAATCATAAAGGCTCGTGCTTACATTGCAGCCCCACGGTGTAATCTTATTACTTAAACATCGCAGTCCAACTTTTCTTTGATGGCGTCTCATGACCATTTTTACCATTTGCTATATATTTAAACTATGCATAATGATAGTTGATACTTCAAAACCATATCATGTTTTGGGTTGGCATATTATTCATCTCTCATGGATGATTGGACTGGAATGGAACTGGATATGACCTTTGATTGTATGGTCTTTGGCATTAGCCTTAATGGTTCTCTTTGTCTTTCTCTGTGATCATCTTATATGTTACTTAGGACGTGCTGATCTCAGTCATACACATGTCCACGGCTATGGTCTCTGCTGCAAGTCATTGCAGTCTTATCATATGTAAAATATAGCATGTTTAAATATGGTACTTCAGGACCAGTCATATATATGATCATCTTAAAATATTTAAGAATCTTTTAAGATAACATCTCTTATTCTAGATGTCTAGTTTGGAACACATAACAATGTAGTCTTTTCAAGATCTTTCTTCCAAACAAACAATTTGTTATAACTCTTCAAGAGTTTGGATTTTATTCAAATCAATGATTCTATTGATTCATAATCTCTTGATAAATACAAATGGATGTACTGATTAACTTCTAATATTTCACATATCCCGTAAAACATATTTCGATCGAATAGCTAGAGTTCCTGGAAACATGATTTTGATATCATCAATCTTTCAAGGATTATATCTCTTAGGGATTATCAGTTTCCAATGGGTTGTATAGTTCAAGTTCTTCCTTTATTGCCAGACTAGTAAGAAACTTGAAAGTAGTTGCATCTACCATATGTGACTATGTGTCTTCACAATCAATTTCATATTGATCTTACTTTGGTGCAACCACATTTCTATCCCATTTATTTTACACCTTCTAGTGTATGGACTACTGGTCCAAATACATCTCTCTTTCACAAAAGTTTGTATCTTTGTCTATTACTTCTTTATGATTTGGCCAATCATTTCTGTGTGTACACTTTTCAATAGACTTTATTTCATGATCCTCTTTCTCATTTATCATATCAACTGCTACTTTACATGCATAAATATCTACGACGTTGATTTGCTTATGGGTTCCATTTTATTTCATACATGACATAACTTATTAAGATCTCTTTTCATTGTCTCAGGTACCTGAATTTTCTCATGACAGACGGGAACACACTGACGGGAACTAAAGGAACAGATCTAAAAACAAACGGCCGGACCGACGATGGCTGTGGAAGCCCTCACCGTCGGCCGAAGGTAAAAACACCGCCGCGACTTTTCTCTCTTCTCTCTCTAACTTTTCTCTCTTCTCTCTCTAACCATGCCTTAAAATCCTTATAATTGTGTTTTCCAACGATTGTTCAACACTTAAAAAGATATATATTAATTTGGAATATATTTTTTGAATATTAATACTGAGCGGATAATATAGAATTGAACCATTGATGTACGAGAAGACTTTAGAGTGTATATTTGAGTTTTGGTGAGTCTAGTTCTAACCAAACTTGGATACATGAGTTTGATGTGTGTAATCATGTTATGCGCATTAAAAAGAGTATTTCATGTTACTGAATTCCTCAGTTTGATGTGTATAATGTATTCATGTTATGTTGGAGGAGTTATATGAAACATACAGATGTAGCCTAAAAATACTGAAACTAATGGTTTAACATCTTTGTTTTATGGTTTAGCTAAAACTAAAAAAGTAACCAGTGGCGCTAATCATACTCTAAAGTAGACATAAGCCAAACATAAAGAAAAGGAAACTTCCATTGATGGCAAATTCAAAGTTTGAAAGAAACTTCAGATTCAGTGTTAAGAAGAAGAAGAAACAACAAAGGTTTTTGCATAGTGCACACATGATTTTTAGTTAACTCAGAGAGATAACCCAACATGGAAAGACTGAAAACTTTTAGTTTGAAGAGAGGTGAGAAACTAGCTGAGTGAGATTGTCTTCCTTCCTGATACTCTCCACCCAGTTAGCGTTAATATGAACCCTTTCAATGCTCTGCTTCAAGGTTCTTGCCATTGAATGCTTTGATCTCGTTGCAAAAAACTCCTCCACTTCTTGCGCTTTGTCAAACGATGCAAACTGTGACAAATGGACGCAAAGAGGAATCAGGGACCGAACCTAAAAACCAAGAAGGTGTTTATGGATGAATGAAAAGAAGAACAAACCGGAGATACAACTGCGCCTATGAAGCGTGTTATGAGAAATCCAGAACCCCATGTCTCCCCAATGTACTCCCACTTCTCCTGCAGCCACTTCCAGGCTACTTCACGTCCTTCCCAACTTACACCAGAAAGTCCATAAAGTGCATCTTGATTCCGGACCTGTTCAAGCATTAACATCAAGAAGTTAAAGCCCAATAATATGATTATTTATTAACACAACAGAGTTATAAGCAAAATCATTACTATGTATGTACCTCATCAGACAATACAAAGTTGAGAACATCTTGAACTATACTGGGGTCAGGACAACATGCTAAAGAACCTGCAAAACGAAAACATCAGCAGTTGTAATGATTATTTCCTATTAGTTTGTTATTCTCTGGAGAGATCAGTTACCTAGGATTCTTGTTTTCTCCTCGCTCAGGTCTGTTTCCCTGTAAACTCTCAGAAGAGACTCATAACCAGATTTGTCCGACTTGTTGGCTCTCTGCATTACAGCAACATAAGCAGCCTGCCAAACACACAGTTCAATCATAAGGTCACCATTTCCAATTTCAAAAGTATAGTTGGGTTATGTAATGAGAAACAAACCTTTCTAAGGTCAGGAGGCAGAAGTGAAGTGTTCCTATCAGCTAAGAATGCATCAAATCTCCGAGTTGCTTCCTTTAGCGTCTCATCATGCCCGAACACAGCAAGTGCAGTTAAGACTTCCCCTCTCAGCATAGCATCTAGATGGCTCTCCCCTTGTTTTGGGTCCCAACCTAGTTTCCTGTAAAAACAATGAGCATAATATGATCTTTTGATGTTTATGAGTCCAAACTGTGTAGATGGGTAAAACAACTTACCCAGCAGCAAATTGGAAAACACTGATGAAAAGTTGTTTAATCTCAGACATCAGTTGTAGATTTGCATCTGCTGCAATCTTCACAACTTTGTAGCTTATCTGTATGGAGGAAAGAGTAAGAGCCAGAGGCCAAAGCATAACTAAAGAATAAGGGAAGATTAAAAAACAAAAAGTGATCCTTACAACAATGAGATTTGACAGAACAGTATAGTCAAGTTCCTTCTTGTAAGCACTAATCAAAGTGAGCAAAGAGGCCAAAGATTGTTGACGAGCCATACAAAGTGCGAAAGAATCATCCAAAATACCTGTGAAAACAAAAATGATGTTTCATCTCCAAAGTATGTCAAACCAGAAAATTAACAAAATGGTCAAGTTACCATATCTGTCAATAGAGGTCAAGCTTTGGCTCTCTGTTGCAATTCTGAGTCCAGCCGCAAGGGTGTCATCATATTTCACCCTATAGAATCCAGCTTGATCGACATTGATTTTTATCCACGAACCATCAGCAATGGAGCCTCCTAATAACTCCTTAAGATCATATACTCCAGATTTGGATTCCAGTAAGAAGCTTTTGCGCATGTCATATGAACCACAGCACAAGGTTACAGGAACAATCCATTGTCCTTCCCCAGGAGAACCGCTGGACAGGAAACGAGACTGCAGTTTTAAAATGATATATAAGTATAAATAGATACCATAATGAACCTTCAACTTAAGTGTAGGTTATAAGTTTACTAACCTGCTCAAGTTCCAATTTTCCATCTTTGATTTTGGCTGAGACAACAGGATATCCTTTTTGCTTTGTCCAAAAACTCATAAGCTTGTTAACAGGTTCTCCTGATTCTCCTTCCAAAGCAGACCATAGGTCTTCTGTCTTTGCGTTTGAGTAAGCGTGTTTCTTTACGTATGCAGCAAGCGACCTCTGCTCACCAAAGTAGGGTAAGAAATTTTGGAGCTCAACGGTCCTAAAATTGCTTTTGTAAGAGAATAAAATGAGCATAGTGAGAAGAACCTGAAAAACTTCAGCACCGAGATAGCTTTGTAGCATGCGGATGACAGATGCACCCTTCATGTAGCTTATTGCATCAAATATTTCGTCAATTTCAGCAGCATGATGAACCTCCACCTGATTCAAATTTTCAGGTTTATGATCAAATAGTATATTGACAGCATTTTGTGTGCCACTGCCATCTACAGACATGTATACTTGTTTTGGTTACCTCTATCGGGTGTGACTCCTCAAGCCCATCTAGCCTTAGACCATCAGTAGATTCATCTAGAAACTGGGTCCAGATCTTCCATTCAGGGAACAAGCGATCAATAGCCAAGTAGCTGACCTGAAATAGGTAAATAGAAACGTTACTACATTCACAAGAAAACTCAAAATCATTTTGTTTATACAAATTAAGACTTAGAATTGCAATGTACCCAAGTAGCAAAACCCTCATTAAGCCATAGATGAGTCCACCACTCCATAGTGACAAGATTGCCAAACCACTGGTGGGCAAGTTCATGGGCAACTACAGTCGCAACCTAGCATGATTAAATTAAAAGCTTTAGATAATTAATTACACAAAAGCACACAAGGAAAGTGTTTGTAGTACCCTCTGTTTGTTAGAAGCTGCTGAATGTTTCTCATCATAGAGAAGAACTGTTTCACGGTATGTAACTAAACCATAATTCTCCATAGCTCCAGCAGCAAAATCCGGTATCGCAATCATATCCATTTTGGGAAGGGGATATGGCACAGCAAAGTACCTACAAGAATGATTGGAGTCATTTTGAAATGAATATAGTAGTACAAGCCTTAAAAGTTGATGAAGAGACCTACTCTTTGAACAGATCCAAAGTCTTTGCACCAACGTGTAATGCAAATTTCCCTTGGTCAGCTTTGCCCACTTGACAATAGACTCTGACTTTGATCCCTGAGCGAAGAAAGATGAAACTTGATTTAGTGCTTTGACAATTTAGGAGAATATAGGTTATAAAATGAATTTTTACCATCGGATGTATGATCTTCCACGTAATCAAACAAACCAACAACAATGGCTACCAAATATGTAGACATAATTGGTGACTCTTGATAAGAGACAACCTTCAGATTCCCATCAACTTTCTCCTCCACAATGGGCATATTGGAGAGAGCCACTAATTCAGTAGGCACCTCCAGTGTTATCTTGAAAGTAGCCTGTCGCAAAATGTGTTACCATAGATAGATAAATAAATACATAAGAAAAAACAATATGCAAAAGAAAGAACATGTAGAATATAAACCTTGCAAGCAGGTTCATCCCAGCATGGGAAGCATTTCCTAGCATCAGCTGGTTCAAACTGAGTAACTGCCATATTCTTCTTCTCACCATTATGTTCATAGGTACTGCACCAAAAGTTAAAAAAATAAAAAGAAAGATACTAAGAGGACTAGTTAACCCCTATTGATGTAAATTTCATACATATACATTTACATTTTGTATTTGATCAAAAAAAAATACATTTACCTTTTGTAGAATCCTTTCATTTTGTCATTGAGTATACCACTGAACCCAAGTTGTAGAACTCCAACTCCATGGGGAAGAATCTCAGCAAACTCGAGTACCAGAATCTCATCTTCCTCAAACAGGACAATCTTGGGAGCTGCAAGGGCCTGCTTAACAGAAAAAAAAAAAGCATATTAAAACCCTTGAGTTTCAGACAAGAAGCAACAAGATGTAAATGATTCTACTGTCTGGATGGTATATGAAGTATGTAAAGATAAATTCAACACAATCAAATATTTTCTCAATTTAATCCAATCCACATGACAGCTGACTAAAGGTCAAAAAATCGAGAAGCTAATCACATGAAAATATATCTAAACAGCACTACTTACTCAACGACCAAAGAAGCATTATTACGACCGTGATACCTAACCACATTATATGGGAATATAATAAATCAGCTGAGCGCTGTATAATATATACCTTAGAGGAAGTGAAAGGAGTGAAGGAGACGGAGGCATCGTTGACTGAGAGATCAGCAGCGTTGAGAACGATGAAACGAGTATCCGCGACTATATCTACATCGATGGAGACGGCTCCGGTGAAAGTACAGGCGATGAGATCGGGTATGAGACGGAGATCGTAACGTTTTGGGACGGCGAACTTAGGGAGACGAGGTTGACCTTTGAACTCATCCATTATCGTGCACAGGAATGATTAGTTTTTTTTTTCTCTTACGGAGGGAAGCTTTATATATATATAGCGCCGCAAACTAAAAAAAAAAAAAAAAGCAGAAAGGAGGAAAAAAGTGTTTGATGTTTGATGACGACCTCTACAAGTGATTCCAGTTCGCGTAACGTTTGACGTTGACAGTGTTGTAGTAAGTTTTGGTCCCACAAGATAAACAGGCCTAAACAGTCTGGGCTGAATTTGCTAATGGGCTTTAACCATGGGATTCTGTATTAACAGTGGTTTATTTTGAAAAACGGCGTGAATAAGGCTTTTTTGTCTAACGTAAAAACGACGTCGTTGAATTTTTCCCACAACTCCTCGAAGCTTCCGGCGTCGTGCTCACCAATCTCGTCTGAGTGTGAGGTTTTTACGGGTTTAGATTCAGACATCATCTTCTTTTGTCCTGTCTAGTCTTCTACCTGTTCCGATCTGATATAAGGGTAACATTTCTGCTTCTGGGTATTGAAGCTTTTGACTTTCGTCTATATTTGATATATGTTTCGTTGATCTTGGAAGAGAGATTCTTGATGAAGCTTGTATAAGATTCTTGTTGTCACTGTTTCACATTTTTTTCTATATTTTAAATTTTTGAACTTTTTATAGGATTGCTAAGCTCACAAATCACTAGTGGCTTTTGCAAGAATGGGATTGTTGAAGAAAAAGGATTCAACTTCAACTCGCTCCTCTACTTCCCCCTGCGCCGATTTGCGAACTGCTTACCACAACTGCTTCAATAAGTGAGTCTTCCTCTCTCCCTCTGAGAGAGATTATAGTAGCAATAGTGAACAAAAATGGAATCTTTTGAGGGCTATACGGTCTTCTTCAGTGTCAAGTACTTGCCTTTATATGAAATCTTTTGGTTTTAGTGTATAGTTCTGATCCAAAACCATTGAAAAGTTGCATCCTTTTTTTTAATCTTTGATTCTGGAGATGGTACTCGGAGAAGTTTGTGAAAGGGCAATGGGATAAAGAAGATTGTGTTGCTGAGTGGAATAAGTACAGAGACTGTCTCTCGGTAACTCGCTCTATTCATGTTTTTTGTGTGATCATCCTTATCCATTCCATAAGCTTCTCTTTCTGAGTTTTGGTTTCTCATGGATTGGATTCAAACAGGAGAATTTAGATGGTAAACTCCTCGCTCGCATGTTGGAGGTTGATAGTGAGCTGGATCTAACAAAGCAAGCCGATTCAAAAGAATCCAGTCGATGATACTTGACCCTTGATGTTTCTCAATGACATTGTCTCTTTGAAAACATATCCATTAAGCAACTCTTTTTTTTTATAGGAAACCATACAAGTACTTATCAAAGTAGAAGGAGAATGATGTACTCTTTATTTGACCCACACAGCTTCAAAAATAAATCACATGCTGATTATTATAAATAGCAAAAAAAGATATACCTCTTATTGCTGCTCCTGCAGCTTAACCAACGGTAACTTCTAGGATATAGAACAGAGCTGCAGTAGCGTGTATTCTTTCAAAGATTTCAGAACCCTTTGATGTAAAGATGGCTCAGGTACAGCTTGTTGAGTGATGAAGAACTGGATTCTTGAAACCATGTATGTGATTCTTCTCTCTTGAGGTTTACTGAGAGCGCCAGGTTAAGGATCGGGAAACTAGAGAAGCAGAACTGGGTTCATGTCAGGATGTTGCCTCCTGCAATGTCTCATGGTTAGGATACGTGCGTGCGTGCGTGCATTTCCCGAGCCTCAAGTCCGAGGAAGAGATGGCATCGCGTAAAAAACTGAATTATTGTGAAGCAGAAGTGAGACGAAAAGGAGAGAGAGAATGGAAAGAGAGGAGATATTAGAATCTGTGAGGTCCTCGAAAGGAGAGAGGGTTGCTTGCATGGTAAGTTAAAAGTGTAGCCTTTTGAAGTTGAGCGACGTTACTTGTGAGGCAAGAAACTAGTTTCAGAAGAAAAGAACAAATTTCTTTGGAGATGTTTTATTTCATAAGAAATGTATAGAGATGTTACTACACATCTGAATAAATATAAGTTCAGACAAGAAGTTAAGAAGTGTGTTTTTTTATTCCAGATGTTTTTCCAATATAAATCACACGAGGGAAAAGAGTTTTGGACTGGTATTGATTCGGATGATGATCCCAGTTTACTAGGATCAATCCATATAATTAAACAATTCTAAAGATTGATTAAAACACTATATATTATTTATAACAGTAGCAGTGATAATAAGTATAACCAAGCAAAGACACAAAAAAGGTTCGGATGATAAGCACTACTGAAACTCGAGACTTGGAACCATAAGTTACATCCCCCAGAGACTTGGACACAGATCCTGAAACATTGGATCCAAAAGCCTGTTTTGCAAACGATTAGGATTGCTTAAGACTTCCTTCAAACTAGGGCACACTGTTCGGAACCTCGCCATGCTCGCTGTAGATATCTGTTAATCACCACGAGATCGATGGTTTTCAAATTAGTTTAATGTCTCTTTTATGATCCATAGATTATTTGTTAACTTTGATATCGGAAGTGAACACTCCCCCTCCTATTATTACCTTTGGACAGAAACGGAGATCCAGTGTCTCTAGTGAGCAGCATCCAGATATAGCTGCTTCAACTCCTGCTTCATCCATTTCACAAGACTACCAAAGACAATGGTGTCAAAATGTTTTTAGTGGTAACTAGCTTATAAGTACTGGAACTAAACATATATAATCTTTGAACATATATAAGCCCATGTGACGTAACTAGCTTGAAACCCAAAAAAGTTATAAGATATAAACAGAGCCAATTATGGGGGGAAAAAACATACCTGAAGAAAGAGGCTAGCCAATCTTGGACAGCCAAGTTTCAGTACTTCCAGAGAGGAACAGTTGCTAAAAACAATCCATTTTGAATTTAAAAAGTTAATTAGCAAATGGAATAACAACTACCTCTGATAAGAACTAAAGAAACAAGTCATATTACAGCTTGTAAAACCTCTCATACCTTAGATTAAGTAAGACCAGGTTGAAACATGAGAGATCAACCTCCTTTAGTCTGAGTGATAGAGAAAGGTTCAGCGATGATAAATGATCAAACCGAGCTGAATGCGGTATCAACACTTTTCTGATATTGGGGCAACCCACACAGCTGAGGTTTTGTAGTAACCGGTTGGCTGACTCAGCTGGTTCTTGAGTATCCTCGCTAGCACCAAAGTGATCAAGGTCATGCATGTTAACACAGCCGTTCAAGCTCAAATGGGTCAAGCGTGTGCAGCAAGCAAGTAGATCATCTATCACAGTCTGACTGAGAGTTCCATAAGACAGGTCCAACTCTTCAAGTGCCGGTAATGCACCTTCTTTGTATAGAGGCTCCAGTGTTGATTCAGTGAATATTGATTCAGTGAGAAATTTGCAGGTATGTAACTTGAGTACCTAAACAACAAAAGATACAAACAAAAACTTAAGAAGTTCTCATGGCATTAATATAAAGTATACAAGTCATAAGGTCTTAACTACCTTCAGTTTAATACAAGACTTGAAGATGGGCTCCAGATTCATCAAGGAAGTGTATGACAAATCAAGAAAAGTCAAATTTTGGAGGTCCTTCAAGGAAGAAAAGCCACCAGAGCCAATAGATAAGCATGACATTAGCACCAGTGACTCAATTAGTGGACATGAAGCAATGGTTGCAGACAGACAATCATCCCTCAGTTGCCTGGAAAGGCAATTTAGCACCATAAGACAAAGTCACGAAAATGAAATATCTCAAACAATTAAATAATTACCCGCAGAAAGACGCATCTAAGGATGTTAATAAAGGACAAATGATGGATGCTTCAGAGAGTGCACCGCAACTTTTCAAGTCAAGGGACACCATATAAGGCGCTTGGATAATGAGCACGCTCAGTCTTGAGCATATTCCTAGATCTAGAGACCGGAGCGCAACCTGGTAATAACCAGAACGGTCAAAGGGAGAAGCAAGAAATATCCATCAGTTAGTTATATGATATGGGAGAAGCATAGCAACACTTACAGGCCTGAAAAATGCAGTTTCAATATTATCACATCTATCCAAACAGATCTGCTCCACGCGAGGGCACTTCAAGTCAAGAGAAGTAACAGCACGACAGCCAACAAGGGACAGACTGGACAACGATGAGTTGCAGAACCGAACTTCTGTTAAGCTCTACAAGATGATACAAGGTATAAACAAACAGAAAAATATCACCCACTGCTTTAGTTATATATATATCAATATGTTATCATATGTATCAGTTAGCTGCAGCCAAAAGAACAAGAAGAAAGCGTATCACACCTTACAGTTGTCAAGAATTAATGACTTGAGCATTGGGCATCCACCATCGAGATCACAAACATTGTTAGACAGTGATTTACAACCAGAGAGATCCACTTCTTGCAAGGACTGGCAGTGCAGAACTAATGTTGTCAAATTCTCCTGTTTCTTGAGAGCTAATCTCTGCCAACAAAAAAATAAAGGAATATTAACAACAAAACTGTATTAACAAAATCATGATAACTAAGTGCATGCACTGCATACTCGAAGGGCGTTGGAAGTGATAGTGACTCGTTGAAGAGCTGGACAGTTTGAAACAAAGATTGATGAAAGCATGGGGCTTTGCAAGTTCAGCTCTGTGAATCTGTTAAACACACAGCGAAAAGAGGGGACACACTTGTGTGAAATGATAGCAAAACTTTTGCTTTAAAATTTTTCAGAGAAAAAAAAGAGGTGAAGTCTATACTTAAGGCAGCCTACTAGGCTTAAACTCTGCAAACAGGAGAGATGCAACGCAAGAGATGTCAACTGTCTGCAATTATCAAGCTCCAGAACCTGCAATAGATGATATGTGATTAAAGGTTGTAGAACAGTGTGCATGTGCATGTGTGTGGAAAAAAAAAACACATACCTCCAGCGCTGGACTCTTAGCAATCCAAGTGATAGACGCGGATTTTATAAGCTCACAGCTATGAAGCTTGAGAACCGTCAACTTGGGAAGACGTATTGACTTCAAAGAAGAAAAATCACACAAAAAGTCAGAAAACGAATATGAGACAACAGATAGCAGATGACATGACACCAACCTTAAAAGATATATTTGGGCAGTAGGAAGCATTAAGAATATGGAGACCAGCACAAGCCTGGGCTATTCCACGCAAAGTTTCATTACTGAGAGAGGAACAGTCAGAAACATCGAGCGACTCTAATAGAGGACACGAAGTGACAGCTGAACGGATATCAGCATCTTTTAGCTTATGGCACGAGGCTATGTCAAGATGTTGGAGGAGTGGACAGTTAAGCATCGCCTGTAACATGTTGCTTCTTTTTAATGATAAAGACTTGAGCTGCGGACACCTATATGATTGAAAAAAATAATGATAAAAATGTGAAAGAAATACACATAATAATCAAATGAAAAACAGCTTCACCTGATAGACAAACGCAAAACCCTGCAGTTTTTAATTTTAAGTTCATGTAGCCGATCATGACTCAGGTGTATTTCCTGATAACCACATCCCAAAATAGCGTCACTTATGGTCACACTCCTCAACCTGTTACACTCCTCCAATATCTGGAAAAAGTTTTCGCTGATGTAACCGTCTCCTATAGTTAAGACCTCCAGATTCCTGAAAAAAAAAAAAAAAAAGCATTGCGATGGATATATATCTATTAACTTGATTTATGAAATTATATTCTGGGTGTTCAAAAAAAAAAAAAAAAGAAATCATATTCTGCGATAAATAAGATACCTCAAAGTGGTAGCTGCTTTCACAGCCAGGGCGTCAACAGCACGAACGCGGTAAACATTCACTTCAGTGGCATTGGGATAGCGCTGACACATGTTTTCAACTGCCACACAAAAAGCAACCAAAGGTTATACCTTTTATCTATGTGTATTAATGTCTTGCCAAATACAAGTTTTAGTAACATTAGCGCCTTTGCATAAATCTGGAGGCCAATATTATCATTAAAAATTGCGTAATGAATGTCTTCAGTGTAACAAATCTATTGTACTCACTGAATATCAAACAAACCCACAAGAGTACTAGACTCAATAAACCCAGTGTCAATTCTCAAAAAATATCAGTTTATTATGTTTTCTAGGTTGTTGATGTAACTATGTTTACTATTCTCCAAACAGCAAATAAAATAGAACACACATGCAACATATGTATTGAAGAACAACTTACATTGCTGGATAGAAATTCTCATATTTTCAAAGTTCAAGACTTTCCAAAGATCCTCATGAGTACTAGCAACTCTCCACTGACGACATACCATAGCAGAGCGACAAAGGTCGACATGATTCAAGAACGAGAATACCTGTTGATGAGGCAAAATAAATAAAAACAAATAAAGATCTAAAAAGGGATAGCTACGAATTTATTTATCTTAAAATGCAAACATGTGTACCATATGTAATAGGTCATCAGTCAAATCAATATGAACTTCCAAATCATCATCTTCTCTCCCATCTTTCCGACCATAATTCAAGATGAAACCCTGGCAGAACATATCAGTATCTGTCCGAGAAGAAGATGCAATGCCAAAACCGTCAGTTCTCTCCATAGACGAACCAGAAGCATCTGAAGATATCACAGAAGCAGACCGGCCCTCACTGCCACTAAACATCAGTTATCAAAATAATTTAAAACGAAACGAACAAACGAATGACAATCAAAAGGATTATGTTTCTATCAAGATTCAGTGATCAAGTAGTCAATAGGGGTTTAGAGAGCTCACGCAAGGCCACAGTAAACTTTGGCACGCTTGTGGTACTCAGCTTCCTCCATCGTACAATCCTCAGCGTTGCTAGATGACCATGCGCGCTTCAATTCAGCCCCCGCGGCTTCCCCTTCCTCCATCGCTTTAGTCTAAGGAACGTTATGCTCTAGGTTAAAACAAGGTTTAGGAACTTCTTTAATTAATAATGAATCAAACTTATCTCTTATAGACAAATAGATTATATATTTATACTAAAATAAGTCATATTTCTAATTGGATTAGAATATAATCTCAATCATAACCCTTTTAGTAAAAGGAAAAACTAAAACTTGTCCAAAAGAATGAGAAAACATTCTTTCTGGAGTATGGGTTGTCTTGAAAGGACCTGAAACTAACTACTGGAGTATCAAACAAGCCAACGTAACTCATGGTTTGTAAATAAATTGATCAAGTGGAGGCATCGCATTTACCCGATGATTAAACGCAGGCTGGGAGATGGGGTCTCTACACGGTTCTGGTATGACAACTGGTCGCCTTTCGGACAACTTGATTCCTTTCTAAAGCCGGCTTCTTCGAGATTAGGAATCGCAAAGAATGCATCACTAGCATCCCTGTATCAAGGAGGCAACTGGTTAATACCTCCTGTAAGGTCAGAAACTCAACTACTGCTACGAATACACCTCACTACTCTATCGCTTACTACTGATGCTGATTTCTATGAGTGGGAGATGGAAGGGAAGGTATTGGAATCTTACTCTATGGGCAGTATGTATACTTTTCTGTGTGGAGACAGGGCTTCAGTCTCATGGGCGAAAGTCGTCTGGTCCTCCTTCGGGATTCCGAGGCATGACTTTCTTGCTTGGCTAACTGTACTAAATAGATGCCCAACAAGGGATCGACTACTTAGTTGGGGCTTGACAGTGAGCCCTCTCTGTCTCCTTTGTAACTCCGCATCAGAATCTCGGGACTACCTTTACTTTATTTGCCCCTACTCTCATTCTCTCTGGTCTTCAATCGCAAGGCGTTGCAATCTGGTCGCCCATCACTCTTGGGAGGATACTCTGACTCAGATGCAAGGACTCTCTTCAAGCCGCCCAATTATGCGACTCACTTTAATAGCGGTCAAAGCGACAATCTACTGGTTATGGAGTGAGCGCAACAGCAGGCTGCATAGAGCGACTTTCAAAGGAAAAGAGTCTCTCCTCCTGACCATTGATCGGCAAATCAGAAACAGGATCTCATCACTGCGTGTTTCCCACCCGGCGACCTCTTCGGCGATGATGCAGCACTGGTTAGCTACGCCGCAGGCCTCAGTCATCCTCCTCTACTCCAACAAACTGTTTCCTCTCCCTCAAACGCTCTCTCCTTCGTGATCAAACTCTGCGGAGGTTGCCATGTCAACAATGTTACTTTGCTGGGCTTTTCACATTCTCATGGGCTCAACACCTTTTACTACAAATTTGGGCTTAATTTAGTTCTTCCACTATGTGTTTCCTCTATCTATTATTAGGCTGGGCTCGTAAAAACTTAACCTTTCGGTTGTAACATTTTCTTTTTCTTATGCTTTAAATATGAATGCCATTTACAAAAAACAAAAAAAAAGAATGAAAAAACATTTAAAAAAATAGTTGAAGTTTTAGGCTATGCACAATTATTAAGAAATTTGTTATCTATTTTAAAAAACATGATTAAAATATAAATTTAAAACTATTTAACCAATTATAAAAGACAATGTTGAGTATGATTGGTTACATAGTTTTTAATAAAGTAAAAAGTAACATTGAAAGTTGAAAACATCATATATTTTGAAACATCAAAACATCTATTGTGAAATGGAGGGAATATATGTCTAAAACCTTTGAAGTTTTATCTCCCAGCTGCAGCAATTAGGGTTTAAGAAAATGCAAAAGATGCGAATAAATAATTAGGAGGAAGCTTTATTATAAACCAAAGTGGTCATTGATCAAATCCGGAAGATAAAAATAATCCGCCAACAATTAGAAAGGAAAAAGACAAAATAGCAGAGAGTCTTTGGTTCTTCTCGCTGCTTCCCCGTTCGTTTGGTCAGGTACGATGTTTTTTTTTTTTAAACACGGTCAGGTAGGATGTTTCAATATGGTGTTGTTTGCAACAGTTGCTGTAAAGTAGATACTTCGAGGTCTGTATGATTTTCTTTTTGTTGTTTAGCAAAAAAAATGATTTTCTTTTTGTTGGCATGGCAAAAAGTTTGTACGATGAAAGAATGAATGGTTGTTGTTTGGGTCAAACTGACATTTCCAACTTCCAACAGAAGACGAAGCAATAGTGTCACGCGCGCACGAACGTAAGCAGAATAACCGAAACGAAGACAGTTAGTTTATGAAGGATATAGATGTCATTTACTCATGGAAAAGCTTTTGATGGCCAAATTAAAGTTTTTTTTTTATCAAACCCAAATGCATTCACTAGAAAGAGCCTAGACTCCGGTAACAGAGTTCGAAACATACAAAGGGAGAGCTGATTTTGCCACCGAATCAGCGTCGGAGTTCGGCCAAATTAAAGCTTTTGATGGCCAAATTAAAGCTTTTGAGACAATTGGTGAACGTCTAACATATCGAAAGCTTTTGGCCCTGTCCAATGGCCTTTCCTTTTAACACTATAAGAAAAGTATGTAACCTCCGACAAAACTTTCCAAGAACTTTGTCATCGGTAAAATCAGGATGAGTTTCTAATAATTTACTGACAATTTACATAATTTGTTGGAAAATAATCGGAAAGCTCCATCCAATATACTTTATTTTATCGGAATTTCATCTGATAAGCATTCTTGAAATTTTCTCGGAAAATTGTATTTACCAACAAGCGCATTGAAAATTACGTAAAATAAAGTATTAGCGTTTGACTGAAAATGGCCTAATGAATCAACAGTACAAAAAAAAATGTCATAACAAAAGCAGCCTAAGAAAAGCCACAATACAGGGACTATAAGCACTACTGAAACTAGAGACTTGGACCATTAGTTACATCCCAAACACCACACCATAGCATTTAGTATAATCTAGAGAGAGTTATATATAATAAAACATTCGATGCAAAAACCTGGTCTTGCAAAACATTAGGACTGCCAAAGACGCGCTTCAAACTAGGGCACACTGTTTGGAACCTCACCACGCTCACCGAGGATATCTGTTAATAATAACCAGGACATAGTTTTCAAAATTTGAATCCTCTTATTAGCTAATCTTCATATCAAAGTAAAAGTAGTAAACACACCCTGCTAGTTACCTTTGAACAGAAACGGAGATCCAGTGTCTCTAGTGAGCAGCATCCAGATATAGCTGCTTCAACTCCTGCTTCATCCATTTTACAAGACTACCAAAGACAAAAATACAAAGTGTGTTTAGTGATAATATCTTCACATGTACTCGAACTACAGATATATATATGTAAACCCATGTAACCCAGCTTATTTAACTAGCTTAAAACCAAAACAATTAAGATATAAATAGAGCCAATCATGGGGAAAAAACATTACCTGAAGAAAGAGAGTAGACAATCTTGGACAGCCAAGCTTCAGTACTTCCAGAGAGCAACAGTTGCTAAAACAATCCATTTTTGGATTTAAATTTAATTAGCAAATAGAAAAACACCAATCTTTTTGATGAAAACTAAAGAAACAAGTCATTTCAACCTTGTAAATCATATCTTACCTTAGATTAAGCAAGGCCAGGCTGGAACAGGCGATATCAACCTCCTTTAAATTGACACATAGCGAAAGGTTCAGTGATGATAAATTATCAAACCGAGCTGCATGCGGTATCAACACTTTCATGATGTTGGGGCAACCCACACAGCTGAGGTTTTTTAGTAACCGGTTGGTACTTATTTCAGCTAGTTCTTGAGTACTCTCACCAGAACCCCAATCAAGTTCAAGGTCATGCATGTTAACACTGCCGTTCAAGCTCAAATGGGTCAAGTGTGAGCAGCACGCAAGTATATCAGCTATCACAGTCTGACAGAGAGTTCCATGAGACAGGTCCAACTCTTCAAGTGCCGGTAAAGCACCTTCTTTGTATAGAGGTTCCAGTGATGAGTCAATGAGATCTTTGCAGGCTTGTAGTTTGAGTACCTAAACAATGAAATATGCACATCATAACTCAAGAAGTTCTCATGAAATGAATAATAAGTATATATGCTCTACTGCAGACAGAAAAATTATACAAGTCATAAGGTCTTAGATACCTTAAGTTGGTTGCATGACTTGAAGATGGGCTCCAGACTCATCAAGCAAGTGTACGACAAATCAAGAACAGACAAATTGTGGAGGCCTTTCAAGGAAGAAAAGCCATCAGAACCAATAGAGGAGCACCACGTTAGCATCAGTGACTCAATTAGTGGGCAAGAAGCAGTGATAGCAGGCAGACAGTCATCCCTCAGTTGACTAGAAAGGCAATGGAGGGAAGTTGATTAGCAGCACCATAAGATAAGTCATGAAAATGAAATATAACAAGCAATAAATGATTACCGGCAGAAAGACGCATCTAAAGATGTTAATAGAGGGCAAATGATGGATGCTTCAGAGAGTACAACGCAACATTTTAATTCAAGGGACACCATATAAGGCGCTTCGATATTGAGTACACTCAGTTTTGGGCATATTTCTAGATTTAGAGACCGAAGTGCAACCTGGTAATAACCAGAACGGTCAAAGGGAGAAGCAAGAAATATCCATCAGTTAGTTATATGTTATGGGAGAAGCATAGCAAGTTGCTATGCTTCAATATTAGCAACACTTACAGGCTTGAAAAATGCAGTTTCAATATTATCACATCCATCCAAACAGATCTGCTCCACGCGAGGGCACTTCAAGTCAAGAGAAGTAACAGCACGACAGCCAACAAGGGACAGGAAAGACAACGATGAGTTGCAGAACCGCACTTCTGTTAAGCACTACAAAAAAAAAATCACCCAGTACTGCTTTAATTAACTATTTATATATTTCACTATGTTATCATATGGCTGCAGCCAAAAGAACAAGAAGAAACTGTAATCACACACCTCACAGTTGTCAAGAATTAACGACTTCAGCATTGGGCACCCACCACCGACATCACAATTAGATAGTGATTTACAACCAGAGAGATCCACTTCTTGCAAGGACTGGCAGTGCAGAACTAATGTTGTCAAATTCTCCCGTTTCTTGAGAGCTAATCTCTGCAACAAAAAATAAATAAAAGAAATATTAACGGGTTAATTAGAACAAAACTGTATTAACAAAACATGGTAACTAAGTGCATCATGCACTGCATACTTGAAGGGCGTTGGAAGTGATAGTGACTCGTTGAAGATCTGGACATTTTGAAATAGTGATTGATGAAAGCATGGTGCTTTGCAAGTTTAGCTCTGTAAATCTGTTAAAACACATCGAAAAGAGGAGGACACTTGTGTGAAAAATATGATAGCACAACTTTTGCTTTAAAATTTTTCAGAGAAAAAAAAGAGATGAAGTCTATACTTGCAGCAGTCTACTAGGCTTAAACTCTGCAAACAGGAGAGATGCAACGCAACAGATGTCAACTGTTTGCAATTATCAAGCTCCAGAACCTGAAATATAGATGATATGTGATTAAAGGTTGTAGAACAGTGTGCATGTGTATGTGTGTGGAAAAAAAAAACACATACCTCCAGCGCTGGACTATTAGCAATCCAAGTCATAGACGCCGATGTTATAAGCTCACAGCTATGAAGCTTGAGAACCGTCAACTTGGGAAGATATACTGACTTCAAAAGAAGAAAATGTCACACAAATTGTCAGAAAACGAATATGAGAAAACAGATAGCAGAGATAACATAGACACCAACCTCAAAAGATATATTTGGGCAGCAGGAAGCATTAAGAATACGGAGACCAGCACAAGCCTGGGCTATTAAACTCAACGTTTCATTACTGAGAATGGAACAGTTAGAGACATTTAGCGATTCTAGTAGAGGACACGAAATGGTAGCTGAACGGATAGCAGCATCTTGGAACATAGGGCACGATGTTATATTAAGATGTTGGAGGAGTGGACAGTTAAGCACCGCCTGTAACATCTCCTTGCTTTCTAATGATAAAGACCTGAGCTGTGGACAGCTAATATATATGATAGAAAAAAATAGTGATATAACTGTGGATGAAATACACATAAACCAATAAGAATCAAATTAAAAAAAAAAAAACAGCTTTACCTGATAGTCAGAAGCATAACGCTGCATTTTTCAAATTTAAGTTCATGTAGCCGATTATGACTCAGGTGTAATTCCAGAGCACCGTTTCCCGGACTAACGTCGTTTATGGTCAAGCTCCTTAGCCTTTTACACTTTCTCAATATCTGGAAAAAGTTTTCACTGAGATTACCGTCTCCTATAGTTAAGACCTCCAGATTCCTGAAACAAAACCAAAAGCATTTGCGATGGATATTAACTCTTGATTTATGAAATCATATTCTGGGATAAATAAGAATACCTTAAAGTGGTAGCTGCTTTCAGAGCCAGGGCGTTAGCAGCAGGAAAGCCATAAACATTCACTTCAGTGGCATTGGGATAGCGAAGACATATGTTTTCAACTGCCACACAAAGCAACCAAAGATTATACTTTATCTATATGTGTATAATTAATGCCTTTCCAAGTACAAGTTTGAGTAACATTAGCGTCTTTGTATAAATCTGGAGGCCAATATCATCATTAAAAATTGCCTAATGAATGTCTTCAATGTAACAAATCTATTTGTACTCTCTGAATATCAAACAAACGTACAAGAGTACTAGACTCAATAAAACCCACACTGTCAATTCTCAAAAAAGGTTCCTTCAGGGTTTACACAATCAGCAGATGATTTATTATGTTTACTAGGTTGTTTTCTCCAAACAGCAAATAAAATAGAAGACACATGCAACACATGTGTTAAATAACAACTTACATTGCTGGATAGAAATTTTCATATTTTTAAAGTTGAAGACTTTCCAAAAATCCTCATGAGCACTAGCAACTCTCCACTGCCGACATACCATAGCAGAGCGACAAAGGTCGACGTGATTCAATAACGAGAATACCTATTGATGACGCAAAAAAGTAATAATAATATAAAGATCTAAAAATGGATAACTACGAATTGATCTTAAAATGCAAACATGTGTACCATATGTAATAGGTCATCAGTCAAATCAATATGAACTTCCAAATCATCATCTTTCCGACCATAATTCAAGATGAAATTCTGGCAGAACATATCAGTATCTGTCCGAGAAGAAGATGCAATGCCAAAACTGACAGTTTTCTCCATGGACGAAACAGAAGCATCTGAAGATATCACAGAAGCAGACCGGCACTCACTGCCACTAAACATCAGCTTATCAGAATATTATAAAACGAAACGAATAAACGAATGACACTCAAAAGGATGATGTTTCTATCAAGATTCAGTGATCAAGTAGTCAATGGCAGTTTAGAGAGCTCACGCAAGGCCACAGTAAACTTTGGCACGCTTTTGGTACTCAGCCTCCTCCATCGTACAATCCTCAGCATTGCTAGATGACCATACGCGCTTCAATTCAGCCCCCGTGGCTTCACCTTCCTCCATCGTCGATAACTTTAGTCTAAGCCCTAAGGAACGTTATGCTCTAGGTTAAAACAAGGTTTAGGAACTTTTAATTAAACAATTTAGGGCTGGGCAAAAACTCTGGAGAACGGAACCCAATCTAAAAACTAATATTGAATCCTAATCAAAACCTATTAAATATCTGATAGATTCAAAATTTTAATATTAAATAACCGAACACTACCCGAATGAAGTATTTCAAGTATCTAAATATATTGAAATAGATTTATACATCTTAAAGTTTTGAAGTATTTACAACTCCTTGTCATTATATATTTTTAATATATGCTTTTAATTATTTTCCTTTAATTAATCAACTAAATAATTTATATTCAAACTAATAATACCTATTATTTTGGCAAGTATCATTTATAAAAAGATATGCTGCGATTTTTAATAGATAATGCTTCCTTAATTCAAAAACTTAATATTAATATTAATATTAATTTATATCATTAATTACGAAATAATTAATATATTATTTAATAAAAATATTTAAAACATTGAGTAAGATTTTTTTAAGAATTTTCTCAATAGATTTTGTTATAATTAAAAATAAATTCAAATCAATACTATTAAAACAGAAGGCCCTTTTTTGAGGTGACCTTCTATTTCACAATTATTTACAACCTTCTGCCACTACATTAATTTTAGGCTATGATTTTGATTAAATGTTTTTTTTTCTTTTTTTCACAACTCCCGAATATTTTGTTAGCTGATATTTCGTGAAACCAATTTTGAGTACCACTGTTTTTTATTTATAATTACTAGAGCTTTTGTCCGCGCTACGCGCGGATTTTGCTTTGAATTTTGTCAAAATTATGTTTTAAATTATTTATGAATATGATATTTTATCCAATTTTAGTTATGCTGTTTAATTTAATATCAATTTTTGTTTCAATAAAATACATTTTTCTATTTAAACATCGTGTAATATTTCTGAAACCAAAATTTCAGTAAAGTAAAATGTTTACAACAATAAAGATAACAAATAGATTGTAGTTGTTATTCTTTTTATTTTTTTTTGAATTTCAGTTTCTTAAATGGGATAATGCACTACTGTTTTTTGTATATTAATTTCTCCATTATTTTTATAATATTTCTAATAATATTTATAATTTTAGTTCTAATTATTATATAATAAATACAATATGATAATATTTTAGTTATTATAGATAAAAAGCTAATTATTTTACTTAATAAATTAACTACTTTAAAATATTACTTCTATATTTTATAAATAGTGTCATTTGAATATACTTTTTGTTAGAAAAAGAATTCCATTTTTAAATTCAATGTAATTCATAGTTAATTTAAAATTAATTTTAACTGTAAAATGCATTGATCTTTTGAAACTTTTATTGATCTCAAACATTATCGATAAATATTTATTTTTATTTCAACTATTTTTAAAATTGGTGGAAAATGTCAAAATCCTCCCTTTAATAAACAGAGAGGCTAATAAATTTTCTAAACAAAACTTATTCAATTATGACATAAATTTCAAATGATCTCCTTAGGAGATCTCCAAACCCAACTCTATCTGTAACTCAAAAATAGATTTTAGAGTAAAAATATTTCAATAATACTTTATTTTTCACTCTATAATATAGTGAAAAATAAGTTATTCCAAATATAGAGTAATTTGTTTATTTTTGGGTAAATCTACTAAATAGACTTTTTATGTTTTCTGTCACAAAAATAGAACACAATGAAAAAATGACCAAAATGTTTCATTTAAGAGAATCACAAAACCTTTATGCCCTAGATATATAAATATAAATAAAGAAGTAAAATAATTAAAAATAAATAAATAAATTTTTTTATAGTTTCTAATTATATGTTTTCAAATTCAAACTTTTTATAAAATTTTTTTTTTGAAATTTTTTTTTTGTAATTCGAAAAATGCTTTTTCAAACTGTTTTAGTTGTTTTCAAATATTTAGTTATTATTTTTCATTTTATAAAAATTTAAACCCTAAACTCGAAACTCCACCCCTTAACTCTAAATTCTAAGGTTTAGATTAGTTAACTCATGAGTATAAGTGTAAATTTATCTTTTTAGTGGAACATTTTATTCATTTTGATCCTTATAGGCTATATTTGTGACAAAAAATTAGGATTATCTTAAAAATATTTTCTTTTATTTTTTGTTCATCACTCTATTTTTTATTCTAAAATGGAGCACCGTAAACTTAATTCTATAATAGAATTACTCTATTTTAGAGTAAAAATGAAGTAAATGGTTTTACAGAAGTAAACATATGTGTCATTTTAGAGTATTGTTTAAAAGTGTGCACACCTGCATATATGACTTAATTTGATGATATCTTATAACATACATAAATCAGGCGATAACATAAATATTTTTCATATAACATGAATAAAGTTAAATACAATTCATATTAAGATGTGTAAATTCAACTACAACACGTGTATTTATAATGTTTAAGCAAGTTTTAGATCAATAATAATGGGCATTTCAGAAGCTTCATAGCCGCTTGTATTATTACATGAGCATATGATCACCATCAGTGTTAGATGATGATGAATAACAACTGTTTTTTTTTTTTTTTTTTTTTTGAATAACAACTGTTTACACACTCATAAACACCAAAGAAAAAGAAAAAAAAATGAACAGAACAGAATCTTGTATTCCCATATGAGTTGATGTTTACAATGGTGGTTTGATGACTGCTGCCATCGTAAAACAACCCTCAAGCCATGTCAGTTGGTATCCACTACTTGTTACATACTATTAGAACAGATTCTCAACATTTAAGGGGGAAAAAAACGCATATTTGGTGGATAGAGCTACAGATGAAGATGCTGCAACATGAGAGAGGTTTATTCTTATTGGTCTCTTGATCTCATTGTTGTGTTAATTTTGTGGTTCTATGATCATGGACAGTTAGGAGTTTGAGTGTGTTCACGCAGCCAAGTTGATACGACCGAACACTTGATGTGAAACATCCTATGTTCTGCATGTTTCAACACTACTTCTCAATATTATGAGTAGTTCAAAACGTCCCATCTTCTGCATTACTTCCTGAGAAGGGATGAACCTCTAAAATCCACACTTTAAAGAGAAGACAATATTATTTAATTTCTTGGTTATGATACTCATTTTTGTTACATGTCTAAAAGTTAGATATGATGTGATAATATGTGTTTATCTCATATATGAAAATTAGATGGAGTTTTTTTTTTACAAATGTTAAAATATACTGTACTAACTTGAAATATATTAGTTGGTACAGTATCTAACTCTTTGTCTTGGTTTCTCCTCTGTTAAATCAAATTTAAGAAATTTAGAAAAGTAACACCACAAACCTGAATGTATTGTTGCATACTAAAACCTTATCTATAAATGAAGCGATTTGATACTAATCTCATGTATATCGTGGCCTCGTGGGACATGGAGCAGTATAAGAGAAACTATAACATATTAGAGAATTGCTCGAATCATATTCATCAACGTTCAATCATATCTAGATTCAAATGGGTCACTTTAACTAAACATAAAAGAACTATAACCCTTAAAACAAATCCAAAATACTTGCTTTAGTTTTAGTGATGTTCACTTTCTATTGTATAGAAGAACTCTATATCACATGACTGAGCATTCCCTAGACTCCAGTCACTCCTTGCTTTACTTTGAGGTTTAAGAATTCACGAAAACTGAGAGGAAGAACAGATACTGAAACTGCAGTACTTTACTTGTCGCACAGAAGCTCTGGAAACAACATGACCAGCTTGTAAGTGCATCATCTTCCATTACTTCTTTGCATAGCGGACATTTTAGCTCAGGCGGAACTTCTCGTACAGAGCGTGTTGTTGATGGCAATCCCTCCATTTCCTTTGCAAAAGCAGCCCTGAATATATTGAGACAGAATTAGCACTTAAGTTGTATTAAATATATGCGAGAAAGCACTCATAAGAGCTGCAACCGCACCACTTGGCAATGAATAAGAGCCACCAACATGGACTTGGGGATAGCAGTAGGTGATTTGACTCTTTTAACATTGTAATTAGGGTCATCATTGTGGGGCAATGATAAATAAAAAATTTCTAAGTCAAGTAAAGTAATTCTCATATATACTTTACTTGACTTAGCACCTTTTATCTGTTTACGAAAGTGTAAGAAAAATAAAGGAACTCTAACAAAAGCTGACATACCAGCGACATTACAACGATGGTAAATATACCCCGGAGGTGGAGTTTTACTTTCCCTTCTTGTAACTAAACAAACCAATATCTTAAAATTTAAAACAATTAAAACAAAACAAAACAAAACAAAACAAAGATATTGGAAAAAATTATTGAAAACATTCTAGAATATAATAATAACAAAGAATATGAAGATTACTAAAACCACTTTCACCCATCCTTCCATTAGTGCCCTATACGTAACATCTCCCTGCCCCAAAATTATATTGACCTTGCTTGTTAAATCGAATAAAAATAAGAGGATTGATAAATGTCTAAAAACATCAACATTTTTACGTCCACCATTTGTGAAAGATGGCTTACCTCTACCAGTCAAGTGCCGGGGTGTCAATCAACTCCCGAAGTTAGCTGTCTTCATATACTTTCTCTTCTGTTGGTGCAAGAACATGACATGGATCATTGTGATGGGAACCTTGGACAGCAGGAATGAAGTAAAAATCATTCCCGAACTCATCTTCAAGCTAGAAGGTGAAAATGGGTACTTTTCTAGCTATAAAAAGGTTTCAAAATGGGTGCACCCAACTCCAATATAAATGTTCACCGTAATCAACTTACATATTTTGCTATAGGCGGCAGAGCAACATGAGAATTGCTGGTTTTTCCACTTTATTCTCGATTCTAGGCCTGCAACGCTCAGATAATTGCATTATTTAACATGAAAATCCAGGTGTTGCTTCAAACCAATAGTCACACTTTCAACTTATGTTTAAGCTAAACATCTTTTTGTTGAGCTTAAGATAAAATAGCTAAATAAGAGAACAAAGCAATGGAAATCAAAAGATCTGGTAGAACGTACTCTTGTGCAGTGATAAGTCTGACGCGAGGCCGTCCTGAGACTGGACGAATTAAATCAGATGTATTCTTCGGTATTAACATTGATTTATTCAAGTACTCTGAAAATTCAAAATAGAGAAAATATAAAGTCCATGAGTGTAAACATGTTGGCATGACTCAGTAAGAACTCAAACCTGTTTGTCGATGAGGAGTAGCTCTAACCCAATAAAGCTCCCACCATTTGCAATGTATCTAGCGTCCCAGAAACGGTTCAACCGAAATTGTAGCTCAAATACTGCTGGTCATGTTCTTGAAATAATCAGAGAAGGGAGAATTTCCGGTGGATTTACTGGCCATAGCTGTGCTTTTCAGTGGATGTTTTGGATTTCGGGTGGTTTTAGGTTTAGAAGAAGCAATTTATAAGGGGATCAAAGTGAGGTGAAACGTTATAAAGGACGGATTAAAGAGCTCATTTATTGATCAGGAGGTGCCGAGGTGGTGGTGGTAACGGCGATTACAGAACTGAGGTGTCGAAGACGAAGTGGCAACGACGATTACAGAATCGATGCAGGTTAGGTTTTTGGACTTGGGCTTGACTTGGTCCAGGATAAATATTTTGGAGACCAAACAAAAAGCCTAGATTCTCTTCTCTTACGACAATTAATGGTGATGTGGCAGTATACTCCTCTATCATTGGTTGATTTAATTAAATGATGTGGACACCTTCTCCATTGAGATTATTCTCTTTTTAGTATAGTACTGATATTTAATTTATTAATTACCCATATTGATAGAACAACACGTAACTTTGGCATAATTAAAAGATTTGCTATATACAAGAGATCATTGCAGATTTGCGAATCCAAGGCTTTAAATTAGGAGATTTGTACGAGGTGATTAAGGGTTCGGAGAAATCGACGATCAAGGTTTTGCAACTTGATTAACGTCCTACGAGGAAACCCTTCAATGGTTTCTCTATTGGTGGTTCTGAATTCAACATGGAGACGTTGAATCCCTGCTGCATTAACAAGGTAGTGTCTTCTGCTCCGTCTGTAAGAAGGTGTAATGGCTCTGTGTTTGAACATTTGTTGGATGGGGTTCTCACTTTTACCTGAACTATTCACAAATTCTGTGTGCTCAGTCGTCCCTCTTTTATTTTTTGTGTGAACTTGGGGCTGAACAACTTATTGGCATAAATACATCATCCGTTTTATTTATCAGAGAACTACGTTGTGGTTTTGTTGATATATGGTCGGTGTTGGTGATTTGCAGGGTCTGGTTTGAAGCATACATGTTTTTTTTAATTATCCCAACGCAATTTGACATCCACGGAGCGCTTAGATGCTCACTTTCAAGATTCTGACAATGTAAAACGCTGTAAGTTGCATTTAGAATCTGGGTTGATTAATTTCTTATCTTAGTGGGTCCTTTATTTAGTTTTTTTATTGGTTTGTGTTTTGCCTACTGATTTTGTTTTGTTCACTCTGTCATCTTCCTCTGTGTTAAGTGTTAAACTTAGATTAGTATTGTGTTTTTTTTTTAAAAGAGCTTTTAGATTAGTATTGTTTCCTCTTGATATCTCCACAAAATTCGAAAAAGGTAAATTTAAACTCCCAAAATCAACGTGACTTGATATATTAAATTTACAAATATTTATTCACAAATATTTCATCTCTACCAAATAAACGTGACTTCTTAGCTTTGTAAAACATTACACATTGTCTGATTGATTTCACTCGCAAGCAACCTTTTTTCATTTCACTTTTGGCAACAAATATCTATGTGTTCAAATCGTTGGTGAGTCTTAGTTGATTTCTTTTCAAATTCATTTTCTTATCCCAAACGTAGCAAATGATTGAAGAGATTGATAAATCTATTTTGAAACCTTAGCCTAGATTATTGGGGTAAAACAATTGACTATTATTGGGAGTTGAAATTAGATGATCTCATCTCTTAGATGATGGAATCTTAGTCTATGTGCTGTGAAACTCTTTTTTTGACCGGAGCCTATGTGCTGTTGTGAAACTCTTTTTTTTTTGTTTCTCTTTAAGCTAATGCACGTTACTTATTGTTTGATTTATTTACCCTGCAGTTAATGATGGCTAAGTTGAAATTTCAAGCTCGAAGAAAGTCTCAATGCTGCAGAAGATCTGGATGGTATTTTTAGATTATTTTCTTTGCTAATGTGGTAATTTTTTTTTAATTCTTGAATAAATTCAACATATTGTTTTAAATCCAGTATCTTAACTAAACTAATCTTCAAACATTAATTCATATATGAAATAATTAATAGAACCACAATTATATTCGTGGACCATATTTCCAATTTTACCTACGTTAATGATTCATATATATCTAAATACTTCCCAAGATTTGGTTACCATTTTTTCTGTTATTCTTAAGATATCAAAAATATTAGTTCGAGATCATATATCCAAAGTTTGTTGAGAAAATCTATTAGTGTTTATTCTAATAATTTATTATACTAAATATATACTTAATAGTTTGTTCCTATTATTTTGCCATTTTTGGTTTTCTAAAAAAAATATATATTAAACATACTACGATTTTATAATATCCTAAACCTACTTTACCCAACGCTTTTTTGCTATAAATATAACAACCTTTTTTCATTTCACTTTTGGCAACATATCAAAATCTGCAATGGTAGTTATCGAGTACAAGTAATTTATACTTGAAAGAAAATTAATATTCAGGGGACATTCTAATAATAATAATTTTCCGTAGTCAACAATGTATTAATATCAAGCTACTAGGTGTTTTGCCCGCACATGCGGGCATAAATTTCTTATAAATATGTCTTATTAATCTAAAATCAGCATAATAAATTATTATTTATGTTTTTAAATAGTTAGATCAAACATCAAAATATTTATATATGTCAAGTACTTTTAATCAAAATATATACTTATTATAGTGTTAAGTTTTTTTAAAACACTCATATCTTAGAGATAGTTTAGAATATATATTTATATTTTTTTGTTGACTAATATTTAATAATAAATTGTTTTGTATCTTAATTGTTTTTAACTTTTATAATAAAAATATTGTTTGCAGATAGGCACAAGAAAAAAAAATATAGAAGAATTATATTCTTTTTTTGATAATTCTAAAATATTATTTTGTAATCAATTATTTAATATAGCATATAACACATAAACTTTATATCATTAAAATAAATTAGTGAATAGTTAGAAACTAATAATAAATTAATAACCTATCTAAAAGTCTAAAACCTAATAAAAATATGACAAATAAGAAAAGCTAATATAACATATAAATTTAATATTAATAAAATAAAATTCGTTTTTATTTATATAGAATATTCATCAAGGCTATTATTTTAAATTAATGATTTAGTTACTCAGCTCAAAACAAATAATACATCAACGATAATTTAGCTTAAACTTAATAAAAATATGACAAATAAGAAAAGCTAATATAACATATAAATTTAATATTAATAAAATAAAATTCGTTTTTATTTATATAGAATATTCATCAAGGCTATTATTTTAAATTAATGATTTAGTGACTCAACTCAAAACAAATAATACATCAATGATAATTTAGCTTAAACTTAATAAAAATATAACAAATAAGCAAAATTAGCTAAAATCATGGAGAACATGACAAGTAAGCAAAATTACTTCATAAATAATAGTATAGATTAACATTGCTTTATCGAATAAATTTTCCTTGGTAAATCATGCCCAACTCTTAACAAAAAAAAAAATCAGGCCCAACTAAAAGGATAATTGGATCACGTCTAAGTATATAATATTATACCATCTAATATATATAATATTTTCAAAATTATAATTTTTACATGGAAATTAGTTATATAATTATCAACATTAAAACCCATATAATTTGGACATTAATTCCATAAAATTAGAAAACTGAACAATATTTCTTATAATATTTTAACAAGGTTTTTTTCCCGCACATGCGGGAATAATCATTTAACAACTAATTATTAGTTTATGTCTTATTAATTTAAAAATTAGTATAATAAATATTTGTTTATTCTTTAACAAAACTTTTAAATCAAAGATTAATATATATATATATATATATGTATATATGATAAAACATTCATCAATATATATGTTTATTATTGTGATAAACTTTTAAAAAGAAATTCATATTAGAAATATTTTAGAAAATATTTTATACAAATATTTTTGATTGGTTAATATTTAATTATAAATAGTTCTATATCTTCATATTTTATAATAAAAATATTATTTACAGATAACAACAATATATATATATATATATATATATATATAAATTATCTATTTTTTTAAAAGTATGTCTTATTTTGATGATTTTATCATATTAGTTTATAAGAAATTAGCTAATATAACTAAGAATCTAAGATTATTAATAGAAAATCATATTTAACAATATATAATAAGCAAAATTCCTTAAATTATGGAAAAATGACACATAAAAAATCACTTTTTGATTGATTAATATTTAATTATAAATTATCTCACGTCTTAATCTTTTATAAAACCCTAGAGGAAGAAGAAGATAACAAAATAAATAAATATATGAATTATCCTATAAATAAATATATGAATAAATAAAAATCTGATTTTGCAGATAACAAAAAAATATCAATATGAGAATTATCTTCTTTAATATATATATATTTTGATAATTGTCATACTAATTTATAATCAATTAGTGAATATAAAATATAATATATTAATAATGTAAATTTCGTATTAATTTTATAAGAAAAATAAAATTTAAATCAAATACCTAAAATCATAGAAAACATGACACATAAGCAAATTTTTATTAATATTAATATATATTTCGTTTTAATTTTATAATAAAAGAGAAATTTAAAGCAAATATCTAAAATTATGGAGAACATGACACATAAGCAAATTTTTATTAATATTAATATGTATTTCTTTTTAATTATATAACAAAAGAAAAAATTAAATCAAATATCTAAAATCATGGAGAACATGACACATAAGCAAATTCACATTTCAAATAATAATATAGATATTAGTATTTCAAGTTTTGTTAAACAAATACCAATATAATATCAATATTTTTTAATTCCTAACCTAAATAAAAAAGGACTCTATACTATAAATTTGTTTAACAATAATCTATACTATTAAAACATGAATATGATCTATTGATAGGTGTAGTCCAACTATTTTAATAAAATTATTAAAACCTCTTATTAATCATCTAAAAGAAATATTATACAATAAAAATACAAATATTACTACAAAACACAAAATATTAAAATTAAATTTCTAAAAAAAATATAAAACAGAAAATATACCCGCCCTTTTAAGGGCGGGTCAAAATCTAGTCAATACTATTAAAACACAAGGGATTTTTTTGAGGTACCTTAAAGTTTTGAAGTATTTACAACTCTTTGCCATTGTATATTTTCAATATATGCTTTTAATTATTTTCCTTTAATTATCAAATAAATAATTTATATTCAAACTAATAATATCTATTATTATGGCAAGTATCATTTATAAAAAGATATGCTGCAATTTTTAATAGATAATGCTTCTTTAATTCAAAAACTTAATATTAATATTAATTTATATTATTAATTACGAAATAATTAATATATTATTTAATAAAAATATTTAAAACATTGAGTAAGATTTTTCTCAACAGATTTTTTTATAATTAAAAACAAAATCCAATCAATACTATTAAAACACAAAGGATTTTTTCAGGACACCTTAAAGTTTTGAAGTATTTACAACTCTTTGTCATTGTATATTTTTTATATATGCTTTTAATTATTTTCCTTTAATTAATCAACTAAATAATTTATATTCAAACTAATAATACTTATTATTATGGCAAGTATCATTTATAAAATTAACATAATTATTATAAAAATTAATATTTTGTTAACAAAACAAAATAATAATAAATAAATATTTAAATATATGATTAATATTAAAAATATATACCTATAATAATGTATATATATATATATATATATATTTAATTAAAATCCCGCTCGGTTTAGCGGGTCAAAATCTAGTTATATATATTAGTAGAGGAACATAATTTCTTTTTCAAAGTTTCTTTCACTTAAATAAATAAATAAATAAATATCTAACAAGATCTTACCAAAAAGTTTAAATATTTTTTATAAAATAATACATTAACTAAATACGTGATTAGCAATGTAATATTATTTTAAATTAACGTTAATTAAAATAAAATTGTTTGCTATATTTTTTAAAACTAATTATAGTCTATAGTTTATTAAATTAGATATGCTATATAAAACAAATATAACGAATTATATATATATTAGTAAAGTAACATAATTTATTTTTCAAAGTTTATTTCACTTAAATAAATAAATAAATAAATAAATATCACCCGCTGTTGGTCGATCTTCTCTCTTACTCCGGTGGTTGGTGGTTTTCACCGCCACCGGGAGCAGCTAAGACTCCGGGGAAAAAGGCTCTCAAAGCTCTTTACCGCCGGCTTTCTGTCTCCGGGAAGGGATAGTTCTTCTAGCATCTCTATCGCCGGCTTTGTGTCTCTGTAAAGGATAGTTTTTTTAGCATCTCGATCACTGGAACTTATGTTCTTGTGTGGTGAATTAGTATTAGTTTGAAGTCGTGGGAATACTGCTTTTGTTTGGTTCTTCTTGTTTCAGTCACTTCGTCGCATCCTAAGTTGGCTTTTTGGGTTCGTTTTTTTGTGATTTATGTTCACTGTGGAGGTATCTACTAGACCTTATCTTGGACCTTTGTGGTTTTGGGAGATGGTTTCTAGACGAATCAGTTAACTTGACCTTCAGTTTTTCTCTTGCGAGGAGGTGGGCAGTCTTTGTTCTCTAGGTCACTTGGCTGCCTTGCGAGTGTCCGCGTGTAAGAGCTGGTGGTCTTCTCTAACGTTTTCCCAAGTAGCGTTTCAAGGTCTTTTGTCCTTGTATCTTAGTTTTAGTGGTGGTTTCTGGTCATGCAAGTTTCACATGGATAGCAGCTGGTGGAGATTTGACCTCTCGATTGTTTCTGATGTTACTGGTTCTAATATGGCTTGGTGATATTCCCTTCAGGGTTGGAACTACTCAAGACATTTGTTCTTTAGGTCAGCTCCATTGATATTGAATTCTTCTGGAAAGGTGGAAGAAATAGACTTGTGAACATATATGAGTTTTAGGCTCTGTTTATGTCTTTGTTTTATTTTGTTTGGTTTATGTTCTTTGTCTTTGGTTTCTTATCAATACTATGTATCTCAATTTTCTTCGAGTTAAAAAAAAATATCACCCGCTGTTAAAACGAGTTAAAAATTGTTATATATCACTAATCATGTACAACAAATAGTTACATGTATAAAAATGAAAATAACCACCCACACGGTTGTGCGGATCGAAATCTAGTGTTAATTATTTTTAAATTAATATATATTAATTACATCCAATAAAAATATAAGATATTTTAACTGTTATTTAGTTTAATTACATCGAATTATTTACATCCAATTATTTTTCGTTTTATACATTTCATCTTTTTATTAACTGTTATTACATTTTCGGGTTTTCATAATTTTAAATAATCAAATAAAAAACATTCTTCAATATATGATTGTTCAAAAACTGTAGAAATAAAATTTTAACATATGTTAATAACTTTATTTGTATAAAAATATGACATGTTTAACAAATTTAAACCCATTTTATTGGTAGATGACAAATATGAGATGTTTATTTGTAACTACTATTCAGATCAGTGTTGGAAACACTGAGAATATACGAGAAATGAAATGCATCATATCTTCCCCGTTTCATTAGTGAAATGTTTAACCAGCTTCAAAAATTCCGCCCTTGCATTTGTTTCCAAGAGCAACAACAGCAGCATTTGCCTCAGATATAAACAAGGTACCTCTGTGTTCGCTGTCTTGTTCGTCAAAGACCCACAAAAGCTCAGAAATTTTATATCTTGTCCTGAAGCAGGCCAAGAACTGCTTCTCTCCGAAGAAGCCCGCTGAGTTGGTGTCATAGAAGGCGAACACTCGTTTAAGTTGGTGTTCCGAGATTTCAACCCCCATCATGGTAAAACATGATTTTGTGATAATTATTTATAATACTTCACTAACTTTTTTTCTAATACACTTATTACTTTTTAGGAAACTTAAAATACATATATTACTTACCAGACTATTTTAATTCAAATGACATATATTATTTAATGGTGATATGTACCAAACCATTCGTTTTATATAGATATGAATTTAAGAATTAAAATAAAAATTATATAATATACATGGTCACATACGTAATAGATTAGTCTATGGACCTACGAATTTATATTATTGCATCAAAAAAAATGTTGGTTTGTAAATCATATATGAGATATCAATAACTAAATGGAGGAATGTATAATGAAGGAGTGAGATTTATAGAATGTAATATGTAGTTACCATAAATATAGGATTGCTACACTTATAATATCTAAAGAAAATCAGAGAAAATTATGATAATATATTGTTAGGCGAAATTTAAGTAGGACCAGGAAATTATTAGCTCCTAGGAAATGATTCAAACAACCTTTTTAAGTAGATTTATTAAAACCCCTTCTCTTTTAATAGTATTGATAGTTAGAGTAAATAATTGTTGGACCAAAAGAATAATAAATAGTTTAAGTAGGTGCAACAACTTTATATAAGTAGATTTTTTTTTAAAATGTTTCCCTTTAATAGTATAGACTAGATTTTAACCCGCCCTTAAAAGAGCATATATATTTTTTTGTTTCCATTTTTTTCTTAAAAATTAATTTTTATATTTTTAATTATATTCCTGTTTTTATTTGTATAATAATTTTTAAATGATTAATAAGAGACTTTAATCTATTCTATTAATTCTTCAACATGACCTATTGATACGAAGTTATGTCCAATTTAAAATTTCAAGAGTACATGTATTTTGAATATAACTGCAACGTTTCTCTATTGCCTAATAATCAGGATACCTTTTCAATATAAGTGCAACCATTAATATAATCACCTTATATATAACTGCAACGATTTCTCTATCCACTTTTGGTAACTGCATTCTATGAAACTTGCCTAATATAACTGCAACCACTAAAGTACTTATGAAATTTGATTTATTTGATATAGTTACATAAAGTTATATCTATTTTACTAAAATATGCTATTACAATTCTTATATAAAATTATGGTTTTATGGTATGTGTTATAATTTAGCATAACTGTATGTGTGTGTGTATATATATATATATATATGTGTATATATATATATATATGTATATTATTTATAGTTTGTATTGCAATATTTTTAATAAACTAAAAATTAGTATATTTAAATTAATATATATTAATTTTAAATTATTTTTAAATTAATATATATTAATTACATCCAATAAAAATATAAGATATTTTAACTGTTATTTAGTTTAATTACATCGAATTATTTACATCCAATTATTTTTCGTTTTATACATTTCATCTTTTTATTAACTGTTATTACATTTTCGGGTTTTCATAATTTTAAATAATCAAATAAAAAACATTCTTCAATATATGATTGTTCAAAAACTGTAGAAATAAAATTTTAACATATGTTAATAACTTTATTTGTATAAAAATATGACATGTTTAACAAATTTAAACCCATTTTATTGGTAGATGACAAATATGAGATGTTTATTTGTAACTACTATTCAGATCAGTGTTGGAAACACTGAGAATATACGAGAAATGAAATGCATCATATCTTCCCCGTTTCATTAGTGAAATGTTTAACCAGCTTCAAAAATTCCGCCCTTGCATTTGTTTCCAAGAGCAACAACAGCAGCATTTGCCTCAGATATAAACAAGGTACCTCTGTGTTCGCTGTCTTGTTCGTCAAAGACCCACAAAAGCTCAGAAATTTTATATCTTGTCCTGAAGCAGGCCAAGAACTGCTTCTCTCCGAAGAAGCCCGCTGAGTTGGTGTCATAGAAGGCGAACACTCGTTTAAGTTGGTGTTCCGAGATTTCAACCCCCATCATGGTAAAACATGATTTTGTGATAATTATTTATAATACTTCACTAACTTTTTTTCTAATACACTTATTACTTTTTAGGAAACTTAAAATACATATATTACTTACCAGACTATTTTAATTCAAATGACATATATTATTTAATGGTGATATGTACCAAACCATTCGTTTTATATAGATATGAATTTAAGAATTAAAATAAAAATTATATAATATACATGGTCACATACGTAATAGATTAGTCTATGGACCTACGAATTTATATTATTGCATCAAAAAAAATGTTGGTTTGTAAATCATATATGAGATATCAATAACTAAATGGAGGAATGTATAATGAAGGAGTGAGATTTATAGAATGTAATATGTAGTTACCATAAATATAGGATTGCTACACTTATAATATCTAAAGAAAATCAGAGAAAATTATGATAATATATTGTTAGGCGAAATTTAAGTAGGACCAGGAAATTATTAGCTCCTAGGAAATGATTCAAACAACCTTTTTAAGTAGATTTATTAAAACCCCTTCTCTTTTAATAGTATTGATAGTTAGAGTAAATAATTGTTGGACCAAAAGAATAATAAATAGTTTAAGTAGGTGCAACAACTTTATATAAGTAGATTTTTTTTTAAAATGTTTCCCTTTAATAGTATAGACTAGATTTTAACCCGCCCTTAAAAGAGCATATATATTTTTTTGTTTCCATTTTTTTCTTAAAAATTAATTTTTATATTTTTAATTATATTCCTGTTTTTATTTGTATAATAATTTTTAAATGATTAATAAGAGACTTTAATCTATTCTATTAATTCTTCAACATGACCTATTGATACGAAGTTATGTCCAATTTAAAATTTCAAGAGTACATGTATTTTGAATATAACTGCAACGTTTCTCTATTGCCTAATAATCAGGATACCTTTTCAATATAAGTGCAACCATTAATATAATCACCTTATATATAACTGCAACGATTTCTCTATCCACTTTTGGTAACTGCATTCTATGAAACTTGCCTAATATAACTGCAACCACTAAAGTACTTATGAAATTTGATTTATTTGATATAGTTACATAAAGTTATATCTATTTTACTAAAATATGCTATTACAATTCTTATATAAAATTATGGTTTTATGGTATGTGTTATAATTTAGCATAACTGTATGTGTGTGTGTATATATATATATATATATGTGTATATATATATATATATGTATATTATTTATAGTTTGTATTGCAATATTTTTAATAAACTAAAAATTAGTATATTTAAATTTAAAATAAATCTTCAATTTGTATTCATAAATTTATGATTAGAAATTTAATAATAAAATAGTAATAATTAATTTCAGACATATTTACAGAAAAAAAAATACAAAACAACACTATATATGCGCTTCAAGCACAGATCAAGATCTAATATAGGTATAACATTTTACCGGACCCGAAAAACCAAACTAGAACGGATCCAAAAATACAGGTTCAGATCCGAGTCTATGCTAAAATATTTATTGGATCTTTTTTATGGGTACCCACGAGTCTCGGTTTGGATCTACGTCCTACAAGAGACCCAATCGGGTATTCGAAATACTTAAAAATTATTATATATTAGGTAAATTTGGATGATTGTGTGTATTTTGGATATTTCAGATATTTTTTAAAGTTTCGGGTTCAGGTTTTTAGGTATAATTTCAGGTTTCTGGTAAATTTTAGATCTCCAAAAAATATAATTTGGGTGTTCGGGTAAAATTTGAGATACCTTTCGGGTTTTCGGATCTGATTTTGGGTAAGTTTCAGATATATTTTCTCCAGGTATTTTTAGGATTTGCAGGTACTTTTCGAGTTTTCAAATTCAGTTTGGATATGTCAGGTCTTTTTCGGGTCCTATACCCAAATCAACCCGAATCCGAAATAAAACTAAAATTACGAGTGTTTTACGGATATTAGAATTATATACCTCAACCGACAAGAGTTCGACAAGATCCGGGCCGAGTAGACCTGAAAAACTATAGATATCTATATGGATCTAAATTTTCAGGAACCGAAGAATGCGGATCCATACACATATATGACTACAAAAAAATATGATTAAAAAAACACAAGTATTACAATTAAATATCTAAAAAAAGTTAAACAAAAAAATATACATGTCCTTTTGAAAGGGCGGGTCAGAATCTAGATACTGAAGACCCGACTGTTCTCAAATATTAAAAAAATAGTTTCATTTAAAATAAAAAATCATATAAACTTTTTAAAATACACAAAAACAGATTTTATCAATACATAACGGGTCTAGGACAAAAAACAATAGTTTAAAAATATTAAACTTTTATTTAAATTAAAATACTAAAAATAAAATCACTGTGAAATAATTCACAAGTTTAACAGCAGGTTAATAAACAAAAATCATAATACGGGTCAGAATTATTTGGAGTCTTCAAATTTTGGTCATATTTAAAATAACAAAAATAATTCATACAATAATTTTAGATAAATTTCATAAAATTCTTAACAAAATATAATTTATCAAGGATAAAAATATTCATGACATAAGATTAATTTTTCAAAAAAATATACCCGCCCTCTGAAGGGCGGGTCAGAATCTAGTAATTATATTAAAATGGACAACACCTATATCAATAGGTTATGCCCCTGTTTTATTAGTATTGATTCATACCCGAACCAAGTTTAACAGCAGGTTAATAAACAAAAATCATAATACGGGTCAGAATTATTTGGAGTCTTCAAAATTTTGGTCATATTTAAAACAACAAAAATAATTCATACAATAATTTTAGATAAATTTCATAAAATTCTTAACAAAATATAATTTATCAAGGATAAAAATATTCATGACATAAGATTAATTTTTCAAAAAAAATATACCCGCCCTCTGAAGGGCGGGTCAGAATCTAGTAATTATATTAAAATGGACAACACCTATATCAATAGGTTATGCCCCTGTTTTATTAGTATTGATTCATACCCGAACCAAGTTTAACAGCAGGTTAATAAACAAAAATCATAATACGGGTCAGAATTATTTGGAGTCTTCAAAATTTTGGTCATATTTAAAACAACAAAAATAATTCATACAATAATTTTAGATAAATTTCATAAAATTCTTAACAAAATATAATTTATCAAGGATAAAAATATTCATGACATAAGATTAATTTTTCAAAAAAAATATACCCGCCCTCTGAAGGGCGGGTCAGAATCTAGTAATTATATTAAAATGGACAACACCTATATCAATAGGTTATGCCCCTGTTTTATTAGTATTGATTCATACCCGAACCAAATATGCAAAGATTCGAACTAAACCTGAATCAAAATTTCTAAATATTCGAATGAGGCTAAAAATTTTAACTCTTAAAACCCAAATTCCGGAGAGATTCAAACCTAACGCGAATGGATATCGGAATGTCCATCCCTATTTGGTGAATTGTTAGTTTATAAATTGTAATAATGCATATAACTTTACTATGCTATAGAAAGAAAATTATGAAAATAGTCAACATAACATATCCTCATTTTAAGTTAACTTTTTTTTGTTAGTGTACGTGTTTATAAACAAATGTGTCAAATGGTAAACCACAAAAAAATTAATGAAAGTCTTAAACGGTTTATAGTGATTGTTTTTGGTGTAGGCCCACGACATACATATACATAAGTTGTTTTGGTTTAGTAAGTAATCAGTTACTATAAATCAGTTAATGTATTAGATAAAAATATAATATTTAAAAGAGGTATATTGTGTAACTGAATTATAGGGGATATCTATCCTATTAAAAGTGAAGTACAAATGGGAATTAACCCTCACTTCATTTCATTATTTACAACTGACTGCCACTGCTTTAAATTAAAAATCTTTTGAGTATTTTTAAGCCCATCACATTTTTTTTGTTCTAATTTTTAATGGGCTAGACATTTTTAATTTAACTTACTTTTAACTGGACCTAATTGTATTTTATCTAACCATTTTTAACCAGTTCACATGTCTAATTCTAACCATCTCTAACCATAAATTGGACTTATAATCATATTTCACATGAGCACAAATCTAAACTATTATAACAACTGTTTTCTACCAAAAGAGATATTAAAACGATGGTCAGAGATTTACCACAAATCTAAATAACTATATATATCAATATTTTTGGTTTCTTACATAATATACTTCGATGCAAAACCATTTTTTTTCCGATGCAAAACCAGTTGGTTTGTCAAATTCAGTTTGGAGTAAAAACCATTCGGTTTTCTTATTTATTTAATAATTGCAATATTGCTCGAGAATAAATCTAATCTTTCAAACATAAGATCAAGCTCTAATTCTATATTATTAAAATTGAAGTACTAATTATATTTGTTTGGAAACATGGATAACAGTCTAAAAACAAGTTTGTTTGGAAATATGAATATCAATTAAAAAAATAGGTTTGTTTGGAAACATGATTAGCATTATAAAAATATATTGTTGTTTGGAAACATAGATAGCAATATACTAATAAAAATAATGGGTTTATGTTATTAACAAAAATTAGAAGACTTTATATTATGAAAAACTATCTATTTGAGTCAACTTTAAAATATACGAAAATGGACTACTCTAATTACTTAAAAACATTTTTTGTCTAATATAATCATAAAATAAAATTTAAACTTTATATACATATTTCAAATCAAAATAATAATTTAAAGTTGATTTGTATCAGAAATTTATTTAAAATATGCATACATTCAAAATTTTATTTTTACTAAAATATTTTACAATAACCATAATTAAAAAATGTTTTCAATATATATCAAAAAAATAATAAAAACCCCAATTTAATGTACCGACTTAAGTTATGGTTTTTATATTTCACATTAAATTTTAAAAATATAATATATGTAAGTATTTATATGATAGTATATATAAAATACTATTAATTATATGACTATTTATGATATATAATAGTGACTTCATAAATAATAGTGACTAGAGGTGGGCGTTAGAGTATCCATTCGGATTTGGTTCGGATCTATTTGGGTTTCGGGTTTCCGGGATCAAAGATTTGAGTCCATTCAGATATTTCTAAATTTCAGTTTGAATTCTATTCGAAACTTTGTGGGTTCGGTTTGGGTTCATATAATCTATTTAAATTAATTTTAAAATTTTAAAATTCATTATATATACTTTAAATTTCTCAAAATCTATAAATAAATAATATATTACATATAAATTTGAATAACAAATGTCTGAATACCTAAACTTAACATATAAATTGGTTTGATTTAAATATTTGGATCGAGAATCAATACTTATTTTGTATTTTTGGTGTTATGAGTATGCTAACTATTTTAGATATTTATTTTTGAATATTTTTATATATTTTAAGCATTTAAACCAACTTAAAAGTATCATATATATTCTGGATATTTTGATATACATTAAATCTAATATATATAGTATATAAATCTTTTTTTCGGATACATTTTGGTATCTGAAATACTTCACTTGGGATCGGATCCGGTTTCGATTCTCTAAAACATCAAAATTTTGAATAATTATATATTTAATCATTTTGGTTCGAGTTTGGTACTATTCTTTTGGATCGGAATCAGTTTAGTTCTTCAGATTTATTCAGCCTTAATAATATAAAAATAAATAGCAACATAATTTTGAAAATACACCCGCACGGGCGTGCGGGTCAAGATCTAGTTATATTTATTTCTAATGAGAAATGAATAAGTCCAAAACTAAATGACAACATTTATAGGTAGATAAAAAACATGACTCTATTTTAATAATTCATACAATAATTTTAGATAAATTTCATAAAATTCTTAACAAAATATAATTTATCAAGGATAAAAATATTCATGACATAAGATTAATTTTTCAAAAAAAATATACCCGCCCTCTGAAGGGCGGGTCAGAATCTAGTAATTATATTAAAATGGACAACACCTATATCAATAGGTTATGCCCCTGTTTTATTAGTATTGATTCATACCCGAACCAAATATGCAAAGATTCGAACTAAACCTGAATCAAAATTTCTAAATATTCGAATGAGGCTAAAAATTTTAACTCTTAAAACCCAAATTCCGGAGAGATTCAAACCTAACGCGAATGGATATCGGAATGTCCATCCCTATTTGGTGAATTGTTAGTTTATAAATTGTAATAATGCATATAACTTTACTATGCTATAGAAAGAAAATTATGAAAATAGTCAACATAACATATCCTCATTTTAAGTTAACTTTTTTTTGTTAGTGTACGTGTTTATAAACAAATGTGTCAAATGGTAAACCACAAAAAAATTAATGAAAGTCTTAAACGGTTTATAGTGATTGTTTTTGGTGTAGGCCCACGACATACATATACATAAGTTGTTTTGGTTTAGTAAGTAATCAGTTACTATAAATCAGTTAATGTATTAGATAAAAATATAATATTTAAAAGAGGTATATTGTGTAACTGAATTATAGGGGATATTATATTTATTTCTAATGAGAAATGAATAAGTCCAAAACTAAATGACAACATTTATAGGTAGATAAAAAACATGACTCTATTTTAATAGAGTAGATATGTATCTTTTTTAGTTATGGTTTAATTATCAGTAGTGGCAATCCTAAATTTGCATGCCTCAAGCGTTAATCTAATAATTTCAAAATTATATGAGTTAATTTAGTCATTTTATGATTAATTAGAGTCATTATAAATAATTTCTCTAAATTAATGCATAGAATGAATGGATGGATGGAAAAATAGTTATCAAAAGGACTTCGTATTTGACAAGATGAAATACAACGCATAATTCATTCAATCTATGCTTCTGTGAAACCCTTTTCAATGCTGCTCTTAGGACTCGGCATTTTGGATATGGGTTTGGTTTGCTTTGGATTTTTTGGATATCTGGTAGTTTGGATAGGGGGTTAGATGATCCATTTGCTACTTCACCTATTTCCGATTCGGGTTCAATTCAGATAGTTTTGGATTTGGTTTGATTCGGATAGTAAAACTAGAAATAAAAAAATATCCGAAAAAATATCATTTGGTTCCAGTTCAATTACTTCAAATAGTTTGGGTAGTTCAGTTAATTCGGGTAAAAAACCGGTTATTTGGATAAAATATTAAATAATTACGATAATTCAAATAAAATTCTCAGATAGTTCAGATTACTTTGGATATTTTGGATAAAACTATTCGGATATTTTCAGATAGTTTTGGTAGTTTGAATATTTTATAATAATTTAGTTTTCTTCAAATATTATTTGATATTTTTAATAGATTTTTAAATTATAAATATATTTTTATATATTCGGGTACCCGTTCGTTTCCCGGTTCAGTTCTAGTTGAATTCAATTATTTCAGATAAAAATATAGGAACTATTCAAATATTTGAAGGTTTTGGGTTCAATTCCAATTTTAGGCATTTCGGTTTAATTCCAGTTCGATTTTTCGATTCTGATTTTTTTTTTTGCCCATGCCAAACTGCTCTAGTGAAAGTCTCATTTCATCATATCATACATTTAACTCATATATGTTTGATTGTCTTCCTCTTATTCCTCTCAGTTTTTTTTCGAAAGACATAAAACATCTCTTATTCAATCATCTCTTAGTCGAAATCAGAACATCTCAATAGGCTTATTTTCTTGACTGTGTAATGTTCGTACCATTCAGTCCTTGTGGAATATTGCCCCCAAGAAAATACAAGTTAAGTCTGTCTTTACAATATCCCAAAAGTTTTGATAAAATGGAGCTGTCATCCGAGTAGTTACATTACATTACATCACACAACACATCATAGCATTTAGTATAATCTAGAGAGAGTTGTATATAATAAAGCATTCGATGCAAAACCCTGGTCTTGCAAAAGATTAGGACTGCTAAAGACGCGCTTCAAACTAGGGCACACTGTTTGGAACCTCACCATTCTTACCGAGGATATCTGTTAATAATAACAAGGACATAGTTTTCAAAATTTGAAGTCTCTTATTTGCTAATCTTCATATCAAACTAAACACACCCTACTATTACTACCTTTGAACAGAAACGGAGATCCAGTGTCTCTAGTGAGAAGGTTCCTGATATAGCTGCTTCAACTCCTGCTTCATCCATTTTACAAGACTACCAAAGACAAAGTCACAAAGTGTGTTTAGTGATAGCCTCTGCACTAGTTCTCGAACCACAGATTAATAGAGCCAATCATGGGGGAAAAACATTACCTGAAGAAAGAGAGTAGACAATCTTGGACAGCCAAGCTTCAGTACTTCCAGAGAGAAACAGTTGCTAAAACAATCCACTTTTTTATTAGCAAATGCAATAACACCAATCTTTTTGATGAGAACTAAAGAAACAAGTCAAGTAACAACTTGTAAATCCTCTCATACCTTAGATTAAGTAAGACCAGGTTGGAACAGGCGATATCGACCTCCTTTAAACTGACGCATAGCGAAAGGTTCAGTGATGATAAATGATAAAACCGAGCTGCAGGCGGTATCAACACTTTTCTAATATTGGGGCAACCCACACAGCTGAGGTTTTGTAGTAACCGGTTGGTACTTGTTTCATCTGGTTCTTGAGTACTCTCACTAGAACTGTATGCACCAAAGTAATCAAGGTCATGCATGTTAACACTGCCGTTCAAATTCAAATGGGTCAAGTGTGTGCAACACGCAAGTAGATCATCAATATCAGTCTGACAGAGAGTTCCATAAGATAGGTCCAACTCTTCAAGTGCCGGTAAAGCACCTTCTTTGTATAGAGGTTCCAGTGATGAGTCAGTGAGATCTTTGCAGGCTTGTAATTTGAGTACCTAGACAATAAAATATGCACATCATAACTCAAGAAGTTCTCATGAACTGATTAATAAGTAAATATGCTCTACTGCAGACAGAAAGAAAAAAATATACAAATCATAAGGTCTTAAATACCTTCAGTTGAATACATGACTTGAAGATGGGCTCCAGATTCATCAAGCAAGTGTACGACATATCAAGAACAGACAAATTTTAGAGGGCTTTCAAGGAAGAAAAGCCATCAGAGCCAATAGACGAGCATGACATTAGCACCAGCGACTCAATTAGTGGGCAAGAAGCAGTGAGTGCAGGGAGACAGTCATCTCTCAGTTGACTAAAAAGGCAATGGAGGGAAGTTGATTAGCATCACCATAAGATAAGTCATGTAAATGGAATATAACTAATTACCCGCAGAAAGACGCATCTAAGGATGTTCATAAAGGACAAATGATGGATGCTTCAGACAGTACACCGCAATATTTCAAGTCAAGGGACAACATATAAGGGGCTTCGAGACTGAGCACACTCAACTTGGGGAATATTCCTAGATTTAGAGACCGAAGTGCAACCTAGTCACAACCAGAAGGGAGAAAACAAGAAATCCATCAGTAAAGGAAGTTAGTTATATGATATGAGAGAAGCAGAGCAACACTTACAGGCTTGAAGATTGCAGTTTCAAGATTATCACATCCATCCAAACAGATCTGCTCTAACCGAGGGCACTTTAACTCAAGAGAAGTAACAGCACGGCAGCCAACAAGGGACAGACTAGACAATGACGAGTTGCAGAATCTAACTTCTGTTAAGCTCTGAAAGATGATAGAAGCTTTAGAATCAGTTAAGCAACCAGAAAAATGCCATCCATTGGCTGCAGCCAAAGAACAGGAAGAACCCATATCACACCTCACAGTTGTCAAGAATTAATGACTTCAGCATTGCGCATCCACCAACATCACTAAATGATTCACATACAGTGTTGGACAGTGATTTACAACCAGAGAGATCCACTTCTTCCAAGGACTGGCATTGCAGAACTAATGTTCTCAAATTCTCCTGTTTCTTGAGAGCTAATCTCTGCAACAAAAAATGAAGAAATGTTAATCAGATCAAAAACTACCAACTAATGGAACTGTATTAACAAATCATGATACACTAAGTGCACTACATACTCGTAGGATACTGGAAGTGATCGTGACTCGGTGAAGAGCTGGACAGTTTGCAATAGTGATTGATGAAAGGATGGTGCTTTGTAAATTCAGCTCTGTGAGTCTGTTTGTTACACACACTTGTGTGAAATGATAGCCAAAAAAAATTATCATAATATAACAAAAGGTGAAGAAGGCTATACTTGCGGCAATGGACTAAGCTTATACTCTGCAGACAGGAGAGATGCAACGCTACAGATGTCAAATTAATGCAATTACAAAGCTCCAAAACCTGCAGTATATGGATATGTAAATGTGAACAGTGGGCATGAGTGTGTGGAAAAGACAAAATCAACCACATACCTCCAGCGCTGGACTATTATTAGCAATCCAATTCATAGACGCGGATTTTATACCGTGACATCTATGAAACTTGAGAACTGTCAACATGGGGAGATGTACTGACTTCCAAAGAAGAAAAGGTCACACACAAAGTCAGAAAACGAGTATGAGACAACATATAGCAGATAACATGACACCAACCAACCTCAAAACATATATTGGGGCAGTTTGAAGCATTAAGCATACGCAGACCAGCACAAGCCTGGGCTATTTCACGCAAAGTTCCATTACTGAGACAGAGATAGTTAGAAACATCGAGTGACTCTAATAGAGGACACGAAGTGACAGCTGAACGGATATCAGCATCTTTTAGCTTATGGCACGAGGCTATGTCAAGATGTTGGAGTAGTGGACAGTTTAGCATCGCCAGTATCATTCTGCTTCTTTTTAATGATAATGACTGGAGCTGCGGACACCTAATATGACAAGAAAAAAATAGTTGAGAATGAAATACACATAAACGAATAAGAACCAATTGAAACAAATAAAAAAAAAGCTTCACCTGATAGACAAACGCAGAGCGCTGCATTTTCTAATTTTAAGTTTATGCAGCCGATCATGACTGAGGTATATTTCCTGAGCACCACTTCCCAAAACAGCGTCACTTATGGTCACACTCCTCAACCTGTTACACTCCTCCAATATCTGGAAAAAGTTTTCACTTTCCAATAGTTAAGACCTCCAAATTCCTGAAACAAGACCAAAAAGCATTGGCGATGGATAAATGTACTACTAACATTTAGGAAATCATATTCAAGACAGATACCTCAAAGTGGTAGCTGCTTTCATAGCCAGGTCGTTAACAGCAGGAACGCCATAAACATTCACTTTAGTGGCATTGGGATAGCGGTGACACATGTTTTCAACTGCCACACAAAAAGCAACCAAAGGTTATACCTTTTATCTATCTATGTATAATAAAACGGAAGAAATACAATTTTTTTAGTAACATAGCGCCGACAACTTACAAGTTTAGTGTATTCACTAAATATCAAACAAATGTATAATAGTCCAAGACTCAATATAACCACTATCAATTTTCAAAGTTTCTTCAAGGTTTAAACAGAAAAATAACAGAGAAGACACGGTTTAACTTTATGTAATGGATAACAACTTACATTGCTGGATAGAAATACTCATATTTTTAAATTTCAAGACCTTACAAAAGTCCTCATGAGAACTAGCTACTCTCCACTGACGACATAGCAGAGCAGAGCGGCAGAGGTCGACGTGATTCAAGAACGAGAACACCTGAAATTGGAAAAAAAAAATTACAAAAATCTAAAAACAAAGGGAAATAAATAAATAAAAATATTTAACTTAGAATTATTAATCATAAAAGTGCAAGAGAGAGTGTACCACATGTAAGAGGTCATCAGTCAAATCAATATGAACTTCAAAATCATCATCTTTGCGAGCGTAATTGAAGCTGCAATTCTGGGAGAACAAATCAGTATCTGTCCGAGAAGAAGATGCAACAGTTGTCTCCATGGAAGCAGAGGAAGGGCACTCACTGCAATTGAACATCAGCATATCAAAACTAACACTCATCTGTTTTCACTTTTGGTTTAAGAAAGAAAAATCAAAAGCCTTTTCGAACTGTTTCAATCGAGATACAGTGATCAAGGTGTAGTAAAGGGGGGGGGGAGTTTAGAGAGACATAGCTAACGGAAGGGGAGAGTAGTACACTTTGGCACGCTTGTGGACGTACGAATCATCATCCTCAGCATCGCTAGATGATGACCATACGCGCTTCAACTCGGCTTCCTCCATCGTCTTCAGCATCCAACGTGATCAGGCCAGCTCAGAATCTGCGGAAAAAGGAAAGTTACCCAATTCAGAAGAAGAATCTAATCTCAATCATAATCCTCTCCGTAAAAGGTAAAACTATAACTTTAGGGTTTGATTCAAAATTAATGAAACTATAAACCAAACCAAAGTGGTCGTTGATCAAATCCCGAAGAGGAAACAAAAATCCGCCAAAATTTTGAAAAGGGAAAGACAAAAACAGCAGAGCTCGAGTTTCGAGTCTTTGGTTCTTCTCTTGCTTCCCCTTAATACGATGTCGTTTTTCTAATAATTACTAATGTCTTTTGGAATGGAGCGCAAAGAATTAAGAAACCCACACTAAAACTGGGCTTGTGTTTTTTTGATGGCCCAATGATTATTTCGTGACAAATTGTCAACGTGACTAATATCTCTTTGACCGACTCTTTCTATATCTTCAGTTGACTCTTCTTCTTTTTCTTTTTTTTTTGGACTCTTCTTCTTCGATCCATGAATCCATCATTTTTAAGAGCGAAGATCACGAGTTTTCTCTACTGTTATCTTCTTTTCGTCAGTTTTTTACTTTATATTTTGATCAAACAAAAGTTGATTCAACTTGTCTCTCTCTCACTCTCTCTATGGTTGGAAAGCAATCAAAACGTTTAGTAGTAAACTAGCCGCATGACTAGTCAGCTAGGTAAACTTATTAGGACCTGTCTAAGGGATTCTGACATTCTGTGGTCTATCTTTACCATCCATCTAGCCACTGCGTCTAGCTAGGCCACTCATACAACATTTGTACTGAATATCCCCATGAAATGACAAACTCAGATAGCATTTGTCGTATTCGTACATATTAATTCATTCAGCAATAATAAGCACAGCGTATTTTCTTCTTACGTAATAAATGATACACGAGAAGACACGCATCGAAATATTGTGGAAAAATCAAATTTGGCAATGATAGAGTGGTAGTACCGTGCTAGCTAGAGTCGGCGATGGGTTTAAGCTCATAAAACATTTGATATAAGCGCCAAATTTCATGTAAATATTTAAATTTTTTATTTCTGTAAAAAACTTTATATTATAGTAGTATTTATTGCAACTTTATTGACCTTTAGGTTAATTTTTCAAGTCTCAGATTAGTGTTTTGTGATTTTGTTCATATTTATGGGACAACTATATCCCAAGTCAATATTACTATACTTATATAAATGACTACATTTACTTGATTTCTCCTTTGCATTAAATGATATAAACTAGAAGATTTTGTTTCATGTAATGATATTATTGATGTTTTACTTTCTCAATACAATAATATTATTTTTCTGTTTAACCTACACAATGAATTGAATGAGTAATTTGTTCATTGTTAAAATGATTAATATATATATATATATATATATTAAAAAGTACTAGTAGTATGTATAAATTAGTAAAAAAAACATAACTCAAATATAACGGATGTAATATATGATTCTATCACGACGGTGGATATATTAAAACAGATTCATGCTACTATACGACCGAGTCTGAGAACGACAGAACATAATGGATGTGTGGGACGGTTGAGCTATAATTAAGAGATCTCATAAATACAATTGAAAATAAAAGAAATATCAACGATGAAAGAACGAGTTATGTTTGTTGGGGATGATTTAGTTAAGTCCCAATTAAAGATTTACGTAGACTTGACTGTATAGAAGTAGACATACAGGTAGGTCGAATTTAATGCGTTCCTTCTTTTATAGGTTCCACTAACTCAGAAGAGTTCCAATGTCATCAAAACCACCCAATATCCTTTCTTTCATCTAATCATTTTATTCATTATTGTTATAAGTTAAAGCATCGTTTAACAGAAAAAAAAAGAGTAGAGGAAAATGTCATGGTGGAAGGGTTTCTTAATCTTCTTGATGCTGTGTTTGTGTGTGTCATCAGAAGAGAGTATGACATACGATTACTTGAAAGTTCCCGCAAGTGAGTTTGTGAGCTCCATTAACACGATCGTGGAAGTAATAAGACAAATGAGTTCGATTTTGTCTCAGTTTGCGGATTTCAGTGGGGATCGTCGGCTGCAAAATGCGGTTTCGGATTGTATAGATCTGCTCGATGTTTCTTCAGATGAGCTGATCTGGTCTGCCTCTGCTTCGGAGAATCCACATGGTACGTATCTTAAAACCCTTATTAACAACAGATATCTGTACCCTAGCTAGTTTAAGCACCCCCTTACCGTGTTATAAACTTTAAATGCACAAATTATTTTAAACTCCAATTATGGAAAATACAAACTGTTTTCTATAAAACCCAAAACGTAGTATACAAATTGGATCAACCGACAATTTTTTTTTTCAAAGAAATGGATAATAGATATGATTATTGTCACTTTAGAAGAAAAATGGATCTAACATGACCTTTGTCGCTTATAGCTGCTTGCTATGCTTTAGAAAGATTACCTGAACTTTTCTTCTTCTTTTTTATTACCTGAAGTAGTTGGTTTTACAGTTAACCGATTAGAAGAACGATTTTTGAATGATCCAACCGTCGTGAAATTGACCAATACAGTATATAGTAGTTTTATTATTTATACATATTAATCAGAAATTTTGAAAGTTTAGAGCATTATTCGTAGGCATCTAAAGACCATCTGTTAGACAAGTAAAAACGCCCAAAATACGTGATTAACAATATTTTCACCATTACACAAGATAGGCAAAGGAGAGAAAAATAACTGATGTTAACGTGAGTCATGTGACGTACGCGATCGTAATAGAATTTTAGTCTTTTTGATTACAAACGTGTATAAAATAGCAATGATTAAATGTTCTTGTGAAACAACACACATGTACAAGTAGACTGGTTTAGAAGTGAGACTTTATCTAGTAAGATTCTCCACGACTCAGTCTCCAATAGAATATGATCATCCATAGTGTTATTAAATGGCAATATAGTAACTATACTTGGCTCAAGGTAATATAGTAACTTAGGGCCTGACTGGTGTAACCGCAGCGGTTGCGGTTGCGGGAGTTTGCGGGTGCGGGTGGTTGCGGTTTTAAACGTTTTTTAGAGATTTGTACGACTGGTATAGCTGTTAGAAATTGTTGCGTTTGCGGGACTCTTATGACTGGTAAACTACAAAACGCAACATCTGTTAAATAATAATTTAACAATACTTACATTTTATGTAATTATAAAAATATTAAAAATCATAATAATATGATAAATATAAAATTTATATTTATAAAATCATATTATTCAATTTTAAAAATTTATAGAAAATATTTTAGTTTTGAATTTTATAATATAAATTGAAATATAATATGAATACATTTTACAATTTCTATTATTTCAATTGAAAATTTTTATTGGATATTTTTAGTATTATTTTTATTTATTCTGTTTTTAAAGAAAAAAAATTTACCCTCCCGCAACCGCCCGCAACCGCAAACGCTAGCTGGAACCAGCTTTTGATTTTAAGAGGTTCGGAGCGGTTTGAAGCGATTTGTAGCGTTTTCTGTGATTGTTTCGAAACGCCAACAACCGCTATAAACCGCAAAAGCTGCGTTTGCGGGTGGTAGCGGGAAAACCAGTCGGCACCTTAGAAAGTCATTTTATTCACATACGAAGTTAGAAAGTTTTTTAAAACAATGAAAAAATAGTTTCGGACTTGCTGCATTAAATTTGAAATCCGGCACGGAATTGATTGCGATACGGTTATTAGGTGGTTCTTTGACCACCACTCTTGTACTAGGAGTTAGGCCTGGGCGTTCGGATACCCGTTAGCGTTCGGATCGGAACTTTCGGATTTTCGGGTTTTCGGGTTTACGTTCCTAAGTCTCATAGTAAAATTTTATTAGTACGGATCGGGTTCGGATAATAACATTTCGGATTAGGTTAAAAATTATATTGTGTCCTAAAACTCATAAAGTAACCATATATCATTCGGGTTCGGGTTATATCGGTTCGGTTTGGATATAACCAAAGTAAAAAAACAAAAACTTAAAGAAAAACATAAAGAAAAACAACTAAATTAATAAAAACTAATCTATCACACATAAAATTGCTAAAATAACAATAAAATGTTAAATCAAATATGAAAACAAACATTATTTGTAAACAATATACATTATATTATAGAGAGTAGATTTGTTATTCCAATGAACAAATTATAAATTACTTATTTATAATTAATTGTCTATTTAAAATATTTTAATATTGTTAATATTTATTATTATATATCATATTACCACAAATATTAAATTTAATAACTAAAATACTTATATATATATTTTAAAATATTTATATTAACTATTAGTTTCGGATTTTTTCGGGTTATCCATTCGAGTTAGGTTAATAACACTTCGGATTTGAATATTTTTTATACCATCCTACAAGACCCGTTAGGGTATTTTTACATTTCAGGTCGAATAACGGATCAGGTTTTTCGGTTCGGGTTCGGTTCGAATTTTGGGTTCCGGATTTTATGCCCAGGCCTACTAGGAGTATTCAACTAATTCAAACTTTGCATCTCAACAAAGAATATTAATTTCTACATCATATTCCCCGTTTTCTTATTCGGTTTTGTTGATTCAGTTGTAATAGAAACCATTTAGTCCTCAATTATAATCTGATAGCCTAAATTTGTTTGAAATGTATTCATATATATATATGTCATGTTTTATATATATAATAACAAACCCACAAAAAAGTGAGATAACCTTTTGAGTTTTATTAGCAAAACACAGCTAGCACAAAAAAATCTTGGGGTTTAGTTTGAGAGAGGGGAGGATTAATAATAGATGGTGGTCTTAAAACTAAATTCTTGATCATCTGCATTTTTGTTTTAAGTTTGCCACTATATATACTCTATCTGCAGGTTTAAAGTAAATTATAAAGTAAAAAAATATTTTAATGTTAAAAATATTTATACCAAATAATTCTTAGTAACCAAAAATTATGTTTTCTTTGAAATAATGGTTATTGCGGTTGGAAAAAAATGTCATTCAATTGAATCTGTTAGTCAATAAAATTTTAGAAGTGTCCATCTCAGTATCTCACACCTTTAGGATAATATATAAATTTTATTTGTAAACATATATGTCAAGTGACGACGATGATGTTACGTCAGGACATAACTTATATACGATCTAGTAAATGGCATGTGCGCAGTAGGGACCGAGAACGTGGATTCAACATCTTTAAAATGGCACAATAAATATAAGTGCCAATGAAAATGATAGTGTTGAAAAATAAGAATAATATTACGAGCAGTAGTACTAATTAAAGAGGAAGACAAGTGATGAATTTGGAGTGGGACCAACAGGTAAGGGCAACGGAACAGGGAACGTGAGATCAGACACACAGACATGGCTGAGTGCTGCTCTCTCCAACCAAGACACTTGCAAGGAAGGCTTGGACGGTACATCTGGTCTCGTCAAATCTCTAATCGCTGGTGATTAATCTTTTTCCTTTTATGTATACTATTACAGTATTTGTGTGTGTCATGAAAAGTAAACTTAATATAATGATGCGGTAATTAATTTTTAAACATGCACATTCGATCCAGAGTATAAAACTAGGTCTGATATTATGTTTGGTTTGGTTTTGGATAACAATATAGTAACTACATAATTTTAAGTAGTACGGTGTAATTTGAGGCTGTAATTAGTAATTAAAAATTAAATGAAAAATAACTATTAGTGGAATTTAGTGGAATGAGATTACCATTCCACTTATTCCACTATTTTAATGTGGAATAATTTTTTAAGAAATGTTTGTGTTCATGATATCAAATTTATTTTATTTTAACCGGTGAATATTTTGAAAAATATAAGAAAATAAACATAAGATTTATTTCATAAACTTGCATTCGAGTTGCACTTTGAGTATTGTATAAAACTAGGTTTGTTATGCAGTATGCTAAGTATATATTTGGTTTAGTGTTCCAAAAAAAAAAATATATATATATATATATATATATATATGTATATTTGGTTTCAGATTGATAAAATTATGGTTAAGTTTCGATTATTCGGTTCAGTTTTTATACATGTGCCCAAGAATGTTTATACTTCTACTTCTGGCATTTCAGGCAGTCTCGATCAACTATATTCTATGCTTAGGGAGCTGTTACCACTAGTTCAAACCGATCAGAAACCCAAACCCATTTCCAAACCTGGCCCCATTGGTAAAGGACCAAAGGCTCCACCAGGTCGGGCACTCAGAAACACCGAGGACGACGACGAAAGCCCTAGTTTCCCAGAATGGATCAGACCCAGCGACCGGAAACTCCTTGAAACAAACGGTGTAAGTTACGACGTAAGTGTAGCACTGGACGGGACAGGCAACTTCACAAAGATAATGGACGCCATTAAGGCAGCTCCTGAGTACAGCTCGCAACGTTTCGTCATATACATTAAAAAGGGTTTATACTTGGAAAACGTTGAGATCAAGAAGAAGAAATGGAACCTCGTTATGTTAGGTGACGGCATTGATGTGACCGTTATTTCCGGTAATCGCAACTTCATTGACGGTTGGACTACTTTCCGGTCCGCTACATTCGGTATGATTAAATACGTTTTATATGAGTTTCGGTCGTTAATATTCATGTTTTATCAATTTTGTCCTAACTTATACATATTTTTAGCTGTAAGCGGAAAGGGATTTTTAGCAAGAGATATAACCTTCCAGAACACAGCGGGGCCAGAGAAGCATCAAGCCGTAGCCCTAAGGTCGGACTCAGACCTCTCTGTGTTCTACAGATGTGCCATGAGAGGATTTCAAGATACACTCTACACACACACCATGCGTCAGTTCTACCGCGAGTGCACCATCACTGGAACTGTAGATTTTATATTTGGGGATGGGACCGTTGTGTTTCAAAACTGTCACATTTTGGCTAGGAGAGGACTCCCTAACCAAAAGAATACCATCACTGCACAAGGCCGGAAAGATCCCAACCAACCCTCAGGTACTCTTCTTAGCCACTTTTTAATGGTTCTTAATCTTTGGAATATAGTTATATCATTAATTATTTAAATAAATTGAAAATCCAAGTTTCACTTCAAAATATTAAACAATAATGTCTTAAGTAGATCCAATTCTACTTAATATATAAAAGTTTTTTTTGAGAGCTTCCCATAAACAAATTTGCGAAGGTTTAAGTCCAAAACATACTAACGAGGATTTTGACATATGATAAGGAACATCTAGTTCTGGTAGAGCTTGTGGTTTCCCTATATTTTGTCCCTCACAACATTTATAAAAATAGTTCTTGTCATCACAGAAACTATAGAAAATATTTGAAATACTTCTAATTAACTAGAACTTTTCAAAAATACGTACATTCAATCGACAATAGCATAGCATTTGAGATTAAGGTTTAGTGATTATTGTTTAAGATTTTTTTTGTCACCTATTGTTTAAGGTTTAATATTTAGAAAATATGGTTGAGTTTATAAATTTTTATAAATCATTATTAGACATTTATAAATAATTTATGAATGTTTATTTAGTTTTTTTTAATCACAAAATTAAAGAATTTATAAGAAAAGTTATCACTAAATGTAAATATGAAAAATAATATCAAATTAATTGTAAAATTGAAATTCTCCCGAGAAACTCCGAGAAACTATGTACCACGAAAGCAACTGTTCTCATTAATTAAAGCCTTGAATAAAAACCCAATCAATGAATGTACTGTACAATGTAATGATTCTCGCTTGGACCTTTTTCCTCACATTCAGGATTCTCTATCCAATTCAGCAACATTTCGGCGGACGCAGACTTAGTTCCATACCTAAACACGACAAGCACGTATCTAGGGAGGCCATGGAAGGAATATTCAAGGACAATTTTCATGAGGAATAATATGAGCAGCGTTGTGAGACCCGAAGGATGGCTTGAGTGGAACGCGGATTTTGCTTTGAACACACTCTTCTATGGAGAGTTCTTGAACTACGGGCCTGGTTCAGGACTCGGCAGCCGAGTCAAATGGCCTGGTTACCACGTGCTTAACAGCTCGGACCAGGCTAACAATTTCACCGTTTCTCAGTTTATTAAAGGAGATCTTTGGCTGCCTTCTACGGGGGTAAAGTTCACTGCTGGCTTGGACATCTAAGTATGGCTCTGTTACAGTGTGGATCCTTCTTTTTTGTTTTCAGTTTTCAGTTTTTACTTTTGTTGTGTTTTCTTATACTGTTGTTTTAAGTTTGCAAAGTGGTTTTGGCAAATATTGTTACAACATAAATGTACTATTGGACCATCAGGATCAGGTCATCAGTTTAAGAAGAATCGATCATACTATAACTCAAGGCGTAAATAAGAAAGAAAAAAAAAATCCAAGAATTAAAATATATAATATTTATGGAGTGTGTTCAAAGGTAAAAAACAAAGGTAATGAAAAACTAAAGAGAGAAGCATTGTACTATGTATAATTGCACATTGCTTATATAACTTCTGATGCAAAAGCTATATGCCACTTCAGGAACATAAACTGGCATTACACAAAGACCGTTCCAAAAAGACAAAACTAGGGCCTAGAAGAAGCTATTGCTAGAATATATATTCGCTAACCGAATATTGTGTAATGCCTTGCAAAGAATGATTCATGACTTGTTAGTTGTTACCAACACCTTGTAGCTCAAAGAGCCCTCCCTATATATAAAACTATGGCATCCCAATACTCTAATCTATCAATCTACTTATGGAAAAGTCTTGGTTTACTTGATTCTGAAGAAACTCTCCACAATATTGCAAGAGGACGAAGAAAATCACATTACAGCGTTTCAAAATGTTGCATTACAAGAAAAACAGACAAATGAAAATTTGCAGAGTTCTCATAAAAAATGGGTTTAACCAAGGATGGGGAAGATGCGGGCGATGTGCTCCAAGGGAACATTCTCGCTTGTGTTTTTCTTAAGCTCAGGATGATTAAACTCGTTCTGTGGTAAGACGATACTTCCATTTTCTTTCTCAACAATCCATCCACTGTTCTTCAGTTGGTGCTCAATGAACTTGTCTAGGGATGCACCATCCATGTTAACAGCCTGTGACAAATAATCATATAACTAATGAGTAAAATTATACAAAGTGAGAGACTTTAGATCCAAAGTTCTACAGGTTGGTGACTTTAGCTACAAGAAGGTCATGTGTTAAGATTTCATAACATCATACCTCAGCAAGCACAGATCTTGGAAGCTTTTGGTAGCTTAAGCTAAGAAGGTGAGTTGCATACGCTTGGATAGCTTGTTCAAAACCTGCATTCAAACTCTTGCATGTAAGACATGTTACACACAAATCATAAAATGAATAGACACCGTAACCATAAGGACCCTGCTTATGTACTAGACGACTGGTACATTCAGAAGTAACTAATCTAGTTCCAGAAAATTGATGTATACCTGGAACAGTCTCGAGAATGTGACGGTTCTTGGCAGCTTCATCCCAGAACTGCTGGAACCTCCCAGTCTACAAAACCAAAACAAGTATTCCAAATACTCAAATCAGGATCTCAAGTCTAGAAAACTAAGATTGATGTTTGCATAAACATACCTCAAGGTAGTGTGAGAGAACAATGAGTGACTTGAACTGCTCCTCCATTTGCTGAAAAAAAACACACACACACACACGATTAGAACAAAGTAAGCTTGACACTCACGAATCTTCAGAAGATTACCACTCTCTCAGGAATCAAGAAGAGGCAAAGGCTGAAGTCAGGAGATGGCATAGCCATAAGAGCCTTGATCAAAATACGAGCCACAACATGAGTGTTCATGCGCTCTGGCTCAAACTACACAAAAAAGAGACAGCAGTTTAACAATAGGATAGACAATAAAAATCTTTCAGACAGGGTAATCAATGGTAATGAAAAAATGAGAGAGAGAGAAAGAGTACCTGGTAGAGTCGAAGCAAGCATAGATTTGCATCAAGACTATACGTCTGCGATGTAACCTGCTCGTTGACGTAGTTTTCGAGATCAGGTAAGATCTCTGGGTTGAAGGGATTCACGGCGACGAGCTGCTCGACGGTGTATGAGCTCTGTTCTTTTGGGGACTCCATCTCTTTTCCCGTTTCTGTCTTTGTCTTTTCGTGCTTTCGGTAGATTATTACTGAGGAGTGTGTGCAGAGGTGATTCGCGGCGGCTCAGAGATGGATGGATCCCTAGGGTTTAAAGGGGAGAACGGCGCCGTTTTGTCAGGGGTAGTTATTAAACTTTCGGGTTATAGTAGGAATCCTACTGTAGGATAATGGAAACTATATATAAGGTTTGTTTGGTAAATAACAAATATTCTTCAACTTTGAATAAGGGACTAAACAGAAAGTTAAAACGGTGGTTAACACTTAACCCGTTAAGTAAAAGGCAAAGCTATATATAGTCTTAGACTTGTTTCACTTAATGAGAGATCTGAGACAATCTTTTTTGCTTTAGTGATCAAGTCTACGTTTAAACACTGAAACACATCATCAGACTCTTTAACTTGTAAGCCATATAATATAACCCCTCATAGTATACTAAGATACAGTTACACTTTCAAAGTTTGGGAACCTGGTGGATTATGTGAACCGTACAAGTAACTAACTTGTTGAGGATGATGAATAAGAGTGTTGAAAATGGAAAATGGTATATACAATACAGTGTGCACTTGTCAATACATTTCATGAAAAATGAAATCTAAAAAAGTAATAAGAATACACTAGTTTCTTTTATGTACTAAATCAGTAAGCTTTCCCTTGTTGGTTCACAGTTTCTTCAACGAATACGATTCACACGAGAGAATGGCTCATGTGCAGCTTTAGGAGCAGCTTTCTTGGCAGTCTCTGGCACTCCAAACACATTCCAAAACCTCAGTGTCTCGTCTCCTGCTGCTGACGCTACGGTACAACCATCTGGACTCTGTAGAAAAACACACAGATAAAAAAACACAAGTTTCAGAACTCAAGACTTTCAGAAAACTCAAAACTATAAAACAGAAAATTGATATGAGTTGTTCTATTCTATTCACCTGGGCCATATATAGAACTCTTGATGTATGGCCATTGAGCTCAGCCACTTTGACCATAGAAGGATACTTCCACAACGTAAGCTGATTCTGCGTAAACCCGTGTGAGCTAAGCAACTCTCTCTCATTCTTGCTCCACAGCAAGGAACAAACTTGGGAGCCAGTGTCCACCGAATTCAAACAAGCCCCCGTGTGAGTGTTCCAGAACTTAATCGTCCTATCTCCTCCACCGCCACCAGTCGCTAGCAGATTCGCTTGGAAAGGGCACCAGGCGAGGGCCTTAACCGCAGACGTATGTTCCTCAAGCCTGTGAAGCCACTGCGAGGTGGAGTTCGAGGAGGCCACTGAACGATCCCATATGTGTACAACGTTGTCGTTGCCACCGCTCGCTAGCTGCTGTCCGGATCCTGACCACTTGAGCCCACAGACCTCTTGAGTGTGACCACTGTAAGTCTCCACAACGTGTGATCTGATCCGTACGTCGTTGTTGACGATCTGTCCATCCATCCCTCCCGTTGTGAGAATGTGATTGTTCCACGCCAAGGATCCTACTCTTGACTGATGGCAACCCTTCAATGTTCTCAGCTGCAGAAGAAAAAAAAAGTAACAACACATAAGGTTTAATTAAGTAACACAACACATTATGTCTGAACAGAAGAGTTTTTTTTTTTTGTAATTACTTGACGGTTGGATGCGGAATCCCAGAGCTGCACTTCGGAGTTGTTGAGACCAACTGCAACATGACGACCATCAGGTGCCCAGTTGATACTCGTGACAGGTCCTTTCTCTTCATCAACGGTCACAAGCTCAGAGGTGGAGCCACTAGAAGCGTCCCATAGATAAACAGTGTGTCCCAACGCAATAGCCAAAACATTAGCACTACCCCAATCAAGCAAATTAAGGTAGAAGTCATCCACAATGTCAGGTGCATCCAGCGTCCTCTCAGAAGTCTGTGTCATTTACAACATAACAAAACATATCAATACAACAAGAACAAGTAGATGTGTAAATGTTTTGTCTCTTAATACATTACCTGAGGAATGTGTCTACGAGGCTTTACGGATTTAGGTTGTTGTTGGTGAAGAGAAGCAGAGTGGTCGGTGGGAAGCAACTCAGCTGGAGGTTGAGGTTTGTTTCTGAATGCGAGAATCCGCGTGCGGTTCAGATTCATCGTCTCAGCGAGTTGCTTCCTGTAGGCCTCTCTGGATGGTGAGCTTACCGCGGTTTCTTGATCTTTAATGTTCCTTCCTTCGGTAAGTGCGTAGTGAGCGTAGTCGAAATCCATGGCTGATCTGTTGGGTATGAACCTGTCAAGCTGGTGAAAACACACAAGCAAATCAATATCACTGATTAGAAACCCTAATTCACAATTAGAAACCCTAATTCGGAATTAGAAACCCTAACTCACATTTTCCTTGGAGTTTTTCCTGGGAAGGAAGTGATCTTGAAGAGGGCAACGAGCTTGAGCCTTCAAGTGGGAAGATGTGTTCATACCTGCATCCATTATTAAAACAAAACACACAGAGAGAAAACAACACAAAGAAGCAGAAAGCACGGTAGTGATGATATACGAAACGGATTTGAACAAACTAATGAAACTAGATTAAAGACTAATCAAATAGAGCAGATAGAGCGAAGAATCGTTCGTGGATTGATGATGGGAGATGAGAGCAGATTGGATTGATGGAGAAAGGTGTGGACTTTGGGGGTGAATTTATAGTTTTCAGTATTAAGCAGTGGATGCGATTTAGGGTTTCGGCTGTCCCCAAATCTCTAATCGGAAAGTCGCTAACGGCTATATTTTTTTTAGAGAGCCGTTGATAATTTTATAATACGCGTTTCTCAAATCTTAGTAAACCAAACCAAAACCATTCGGTTATGATGATGAATACTAACTCGTATTGTTCTACAGTAACCGAACCAAAACATAAGAGAGATTCGATTCGGTTTAATTAAACCAACACATAAGACTTGGGTTGGTAGAGAAACTGTACAGAGAGATCTTTACTACAAAGCATGATATTAATTAACAAAGAAGAGAAGCCTAACACTCACTAATCGCTCAAACTATTTACAATTGATACAAGGCCTCCTCTGTGGGTTTATGATCTTTACTCGTTGAGCCAATCTAAGCTGAAACATTTCTCAGCAGCTTCAATCTTCAACCCTGGCACAGCCTTCTCCACTTCCTCCCATATAAACGCAACGTCCTTATCGCAAATCACATGTCGCAGAGACTCTAAAGAAACAGCAGAACTAAGTCTATCAGAGAAAAAACATTCCCTCATGTCTATCTTCTCAAGCGTCTTTAGCTTTCCTATCTCCTCCGGAAGACAGCTCAGGTTAACACACTGCGAGATGTCTAGGTACTTAAGCTGAGGAAGCTCACAGATCTCCACAGGCAGTGCCTTTAGCTCGAGACAAGCGTACAGCCTCAGAATCTCAAGAGCTTGCAGCTTACTTAGGTTCTTGGGCAACTCGCTGAGGCGTGGACAGTTTGTTATGCTCAAGGAGCTGAGAGAGGTCATACCGCAGATGCTGGGAGGTAGAGAGACGAGATCATCGCAGTGATCTATCGTCAGATCGGCTAACTTTGGGAAGAGGGTGGAGATGTCAACTCCTGTCTGATCGAAACTGTTGTTGATCTTGCAGAGGATCAAAGACATCTTGCGGAGCTTTCTCAAGGGGATGGTTGTGTTGGAGAGCTCAGGGACGTGAACTCTCTCGAGCCAGAGACTCCTTAGGCTGGACAAGTTGGCGAAAATCGAAAAGTCGTGGAGAACAGCAGGGGACATGCCGTTGTTGATGATCACTAAGACCCTAAGCCGTTTCATCTTTGTGATGAAAGGAGGCAGAACATACTTGTCTGAAGAGAAGTTCAGAATTAGTATCTCTGCCTTAGGGAAGTCCATGTCAAATTCAGACCAATCCATCTCATCCATATCACCTGCAAACAGAAACATAAACTCCAATTCAACATTACCATCCTTGTGTGTGTGATATAAAAGTTTCACTTGAAAAAAAAAACAGTCTCTTACCAGTATGAATAGATACTATTTGAGCTTTGTATGGCTTATCACTGTTCCTTCCCCATTCTCTTGGAAGAGATGGCTCTCTTTTAGGCATCAGCAGTCTCTCCCTTATGTTTACTTTCCCTTTGTTGCTTAAATGAAGAGCCAAGTCTCTCAGGACATCATGTTGTGTTACAAACACATCATAATAGCTTGCATATGAAGATCCAAGCCTGTAAATAAATAAACAGTGATTAGTACACAAAGCTGGATCTGAAATTTAGGAGGCCATAAACATTTTTATATCTTAATCTAAAAACTAAATTCGAAAATTTGGCAGTCACGCAACATATGTATAATAGCTTTGAATCATATAAAAGTAAAGAGCTATAAGTGATAGTGATCCAATCCTTACCGTGGATCTTTCACAAGAGTAAGGAGATTCTTGTGTGACAAATCAACAAGAGTGGCAAAAGCAATGGCCTCCTCAAGATCATGTATCTCAATCCACATGTTGATTAGAACATCAACAGGAATCTTCCTGTCTTCAGGGAATGCACCAAGATCCAAGAAACACTCTCTGGTTGTGGAGTCAAGATTTTCTAGACTAGCTTCCATGTGATGAAGTAATCTAGTCTCATGAGTTTCATCCGCAGGTTCACCTTTCTGTAACCTCTGCAATGCCCCCTTCCAATACATTTCAGATTGTTTTTTAAGTGAAGCTCCTGTGACTTTGAGAGCCAAAGGTAGACCTTTACACTCACCAGCAACCTGTGAGAATCCAAAAGCATTGTTGAATATATACATCATACTAGGCATGAATCAGTTGAAGGGAAATAAAAAAAAAACCATTATTATTATTACCTGCTCGACCATGCTTTTGTCGAAACCAGGAGGGACAGTTTTCTGACCAAATGCACAGAGACAGAAGAGAGAAAGCGCTTCATTTTCCCTTAGTACTTCCACATCATAAGTAGCTTTAGGCTCTGTGAGTTTGGACCGTGAGACCACAAGTGTTGTGCAACCAGGGATGTTAAACGTCAAGCTGTCCAACGCTTCTCTTGTCCAAACATCATCAAGAATCACCAGCTTCTGTGTTTTAACACCACCCTCGTACTGTAGATTCCAGTTTGGAACAGGGCTTACACCTTCATAACCAGACACAAACGCCCATATATGTGCTCTCAGCTCCTCGAGCATGGGAGATTGGGATACAGTCAGAAACATAACCCTGTTCTCAAAATGACCTGACATAAACAAAAACAAAAACAGTGTCAGAAACTCAATTCAATCATTACAACATGTTCATAAATAAGCAATTTAATTTCCACATCGTACATCGGAATATTAGACAAAGTATATTTAGTATATAAATAGATTGTCTAACTCTGATTAGTACGAAGACTTTTGGAAAAAACATTCAAAAAAACCCGGACATCAAAATATTAGACGAAATATGTCTAGTATATAAATAGATCGTGTAACTCTAATTAGTACGAGGATTCCTTGAAAAAAAAACCTTCCAAACAACAAATCCATAAGATATTAGACTCCAACCGGACAACATCATACTAATAAGGTAGTTGTTGATCTGGTGATGATGGACATAAGTACATAACATAATTAGAGACAGGACAAGAGAACAAGACTTACCCTGGACTTCAACGTCCCGTTCAAGCTCTCTAGCAAGAGTCGTTTTGCCAACACCACCCATCCCACTGATCCCAATAAGCCCTCCCTCACCGCTGAACATCATCTTCTTCACCTTCCTCTTCCCAATCTCCAACCCAACACCAAACTTCTCCGAGTCATCCCCCATCTCAATCTCCATCGTCGCCTCTGCTATCTTCATGGCTTCCCTTATCATCCCTCCTCCACCGATCTTCATCGACCCCAAGTGCTCAGTCATCATCTCAAGGCTCCTATCAACCCGATCAAACCTCACATCGGAGTTAGCCCTGAGGAGATGAACGTCCGCGAGGATGTGAGTCAATATCTGATTCTTGAGAAAGTTTGAGATATCCTTCTCTAGCTTCTCCATCTTCCTCGCTAAAGTCAACTGTCTGTACACGTTCCAGCGGCGGGCGCTCAACACTTTCTCGGTCAGTTTCTTGCCTTTCTCTAAGGTGGTAGAGAGCATACCGATCTGAGCCTGACGGTGCGGAGGAAGCTCAACGCCGCTGTACTGAATCTCCTTGATGGTCGGCTGGATGTCCTCGATCATGTCGATGAGCCTATCAGCGATGCTTTTGTATTTCCATGCTTTGGCTGATATCGTAAAGAGCTGTCTCAGTAGCTCAGTCGCTATTTCGCCGGCGAAAAAATCTGTGATGGCCATTGTACAATGAAGTCAATGAAGTTTTGAGAGAGAGAGAGTAGTAGTTTTAAGGATATAAATGGAGGATCCCACTAGAAATTTCGTGGAAATTTTGCAAAGATAATAGTGACAAAGTGAAAAGCATCATTGTTATAAAGAAAGGAAGAGTAACACGCTTTTGAAAAAAAATCTTATTAATGGTACTTTTCCACACAAATTATGTTCTGTTCACACAGATCACATCGTGTAGTCCAGTCAGATATAGAGAGTGGGTACCGTTTATATATTTGTTTGCTTGTTGATAAAGTCTCTTTTAGATGAAGTCTGCATAAAACAATAAAATACTAGGAGGTATATGATAGTTATTTAGAAAATTATAAAGAAAAAGACCTCGCAGACTTGGTGGTATCTAAAAGCGGGCCCGGAACTACGTATTTGGATGATATTAAACCATTATATTAAAGGAAGATTATTTTTTTTAAAACTGGCTTTAAAGGGAGAATTTTATGCTCTTTTCTCCAAAAAAAAATAAAGAATTTGATGCTCTGCCTTAATTGCCACTAGATCTCGATCCGCGCAGCGATTGTGGGGATGTTTGTTTTCATTTATTTTTATATAAATATTTTGTTTTTAATTCTAAATTGGTATATATTAACATAATAGATGAGGTGTGTCTATCACTTTTTAAAACAAAATAATTTTTCTATTTATTTATTTTTATTGGATATATTGTTTCAAACTTTCACATTTATTTGTATCTTCTTCTATATTTTTGGATCATTATTTCAGTATTTAACTTGTAAATATATAAAGATCGGTAAAATATTGTTTTATTGTCACCTCCAATGATATTGTAATATTTCACAAATTTTGAAAGTTTTTAACAAATTAAACTTTTAGATTCATAGATTTATATTATCGAGTATATTTAAGGTTGTTCAAATATAGTAGTATTAGAGTATACTTGTTCTCCATCACATAGATTATTTCAAACTTTCACATGTGTTTATTTTTTCTTATATATTTTTATGTTTGTTGGATTAGTATTTCATTATTGAATAAATAAATAGAAATAGAATTTAAATATTAAAATATTATCATATCCAAAGATAATATAACATTTATCAAAATAAGAAAGTTAACAAAAATTAAACTTAAAGCTCTGTGTACAAACTTATAAAGAATTTAACTAAACATTTTTCAGTGAACTATATAATTTTTAAAGTTAAGATTGAAATATTTAAATAGTATACATATGGGTTAAGTATTTTTAAAAATATACATATGGGTCAATTATTCTTTAAAAAGCGCGGATACTATTTTTGTTGTTTTATCTATAAATAGATCGGATAAGTCTTTTGTTTTGATTATATAAAATGTCACTGATCAAGTTTCAATTATTTGGTCTGTTATTTGATACATAATTATAAAATTACGGGTACATGAATTGTAGATAATTTTTATGGGTATATGAATTGTTTATTATTTTTATAGTGTGTATACAATATGTAGAAACTTTTATTTGACAATGTCTCACACAACCGTTTTACGTTTCTAAATAAGTTAAATAATGGATGTACCTGAAATTTGTACTTGAGCAAGATTTTATATTTAACAATTAAATTTTCTTTAAAATATTTCTGAACATATAAAGTGGCCCAATATATTTTTAGTTTTTTGATAAAGTCATAAAATCATTTACTTACAACATTTCAATATCTAATATTAGTTTTTAAAAATATTGCAGATTTAAATTTGTTGTTACTATAAAAAATCTTTTATAGGTTATGAAGCAGACTATATAAACATAACCCATTTAATTGATTAACAGATTTGGACCTTAACTAATTTTTCCGGGAAAAGCCAACCACTTTTTACCTAGTGGAAAGTCCTTTGTCGGTGATAAAAAAATCCATCATCTTCTCTGTTGTTTAATACTCACTGAAAGAAGTTTATAAACTTCAATAGCTAATCAAAAACTCAGAATCTTCTCTGTCTATCAAACGGTTGTTCTATATATCTTCTTTTTTTTTTTGAACAACATATATCTTCTTCATCTGTCGATTTTACATTCAAAGTTAGTTAATTAATTATTTTTTTCTTATGTTAAAAATTGAGATGATATAATATTTAGGGATTTATTGGTGAAATTTTCATTTTGTATTGATCTGCTGTCAGATCCCAAGTCTCAATCCATGTATCAGCTGTATATTTCCTATATTTAGAGATGAATTCAAAAGTCAGACTCATGTGTTTTGACAGCAAAAATCGTTGCTTTGGTCTCGCAGGGAAATTTATTTTTATTCTGGTAACTGAACCAGCATTTGTATTTTTTTCCAAAAAATCTTGTTTTCAGATGTTACTTCCTTCCTCTATATAAACTACTTTTCATTAGTAGAAAACGTATATGATTGATGAAAGTTCGTGACAATTTTATTAGCCTGCTGTGGTTCTAAATTATAATTTTATTTCTTTAATTAATCATCTTAATGTCACTATGCATTGAATTGATTTCATTGTTGTTTTGATGGTTTGGATAGGTTGAACTTTCGTTGCTAGTGAACCGCCATTATTGCATTTTAAATTTTGCTATCTTGATCAAGTTCTCTAAGAAAATTATGATTTCTATTGGCAGGTGGCAAACATGCTTTACTAAAATCCAATATGAATAATTTATTAAAGATTGAAATATGTGTTTGTTAACCAAATCTGATTTATATGAGTTGATTCGTATATTAGAATGATATATTATTAAGAGTCTATTTTTAATGAGGGTCCATTTTTAAAAAAATCACACATAAATCAAGGTTGTAACTTCTCTTTTAATATAATAGATGTGAAAAACTTAGATCACTCAAATCTCAACATGTATTTGATTTGTTTCGCATCAGATTCTTCCTTGTTCACTGTCCATATCTTTGTTTTCGTTAAAAAGAATCTCCGATCTTATTCTATATTTTATTCTAAAATAAAATAGAAAATAAATTAATGAACAATTTTTTTTATATTACAGTAAAATTTAAAGATGTCTTATAAAAAAAGTGATTGTTGCATATCGATGTATAAATTTCTCTGTACTAGTAAAAGCTTAATATACGTTGGTCGGTACGGTATGTTTTCGGTTTAGAAAATTTTATAGAAAAAAATTGAATTTTGAAACTGTTATAAATACGGATCTAAGAATTCTAAAATTATTTATTCATATAGTAATAATAAATTCTAAATAGTTATTTGCCCTGATAAGTTTTGCTCTTTTGTTTTCTTCGGAGTTCATTAGTATATTTGTTCACAACATGATTTTCTAATAAATAAGATAATTTTTTATTTTTTGTTTATTATTCCAGTTTCTATTCTATTTTAGAGTGAAATATATAATACGAATGAAAGATGTGTTAACCTCTTGTTAGAATCTCCTCCATGGAGCTTGATTTAGATGAAAAAGAAGCTTTGGATCCTTAATTCCACTGGGAATATTGTAGCAATTTGCAGTGACAGTGACGACATCATTATACGATACTGCTAAATAACGTAAGAAATAAGGAATCAGGAACAAGCTAACAAAAGTCTAAATGTAGATTGGAAAAGGATTGGATAATATTTCCACACAAGTTATGTTACTGTTCACACATATAATTATCTTGCAAGATAGAGATAGATAGAGTGGGGTACATAGTTATTTTGATTATTGTTGATAGTCTCTTTCAGGCCAGGTCTACAGAAAACAATAAAATATTAGGAAGCATGATAATTGTTTATTTAAAAATAAATTTATTACATTAAAGGAATATTAAAAGGAAAAAAATATATTTATATATCAATTATATTATTTTTTATATTAGAAAGTATTTTCAAGTTTTTGGGGAATTATTTTTATGTAAATTTTTTTCAAAATAGACAAAGAAGAAGAAATCAAAATAATATTTTGACATTGGGTTTTCAAACTTTTGAAATTTTCTCTAATTAATATTAATATACTTTGTATTATATTTCAAAAATTCAACTTCAGAAGTCTCCAATAATGATATTATGAATGTTTGAAACATTTTTTTGGAACCGATTTTCATGTTTAAAACATTCTATATTAGAAAATATGATATAGGCTGTCATTTTATAAAATACAATTGTTTAGAATGCATCATTCCATAGAATTCTAAAAAATATTTACCAGCTACAATGAAAAATTGTTAAATGCAATTTCACATATTCTATTTTTGGAATGAAATAAAATAAATAGATCCTTTGTAAAAATTTACTATTTTTCCAAGAACTGAAACCATCGCGAATCAATGAAAAATACATACAATTCATTATTCCATTAATAATGTCAGTTTTATTCCACTTTATCCATAATTCTATTTTTTATGTTTCACAAGCATTTTTTCATATTATTCAGCATATTCCATTCAGGGGAAACCAGTTATAGCCATAATTTGTCTATGTAAATGCACTGCAGTTCTTATTAGGGAAATAGAATGAGAGGTTCCTCCGCTATACTAAAAGGAGAGTCGTTAATACCAGAAAAAGGATCATTTTTATAACACTAAAAAGTGATGTTTCATGATCATCTAATTCTCTATAAGAAAGAGGAATGGTAATCCAAACAACTTCAAATCTAATCGGTAACCATCAAAAGAACATTATCAACAAATAAAAAAATGGATTGTGATAAAAAAAAGAATGGATATGAATAGAATTATAGGAATGATGATAAATGATTATTCTTTATCAAATTAAATATAAAAATAAATATGTTTTATTTCTTTCTATAATAAAAGAAATGAAAAAGAGTGAAAAAGTATTTTTTTACAGATGATAAACACTTTTAAGAATGTTAAGAAATGCAGTGTGTTTCTTGATTCTCTTGGTCACCAATCAGACTTCATCATTTTCATGTACCCATTGGACGGCAGCTTTGCGTAGATTGGCTGAATACATGTGGAGTTAAGTCTGTAACTGGAATGTAGTTTTTGGAATAAAAACTTATGTGCATTCCAAAATTGTTCACCAGTTACAAAGGAAAAATGGAAAGGGTATTCTATTCCATTACACAACATTCCATATTATTCGGAGAAAAATTAACTTTCATTTGAAAAATCATTCCAAATCAAAAATATTGATGAACAAGTGGAATGCTGATTTCATTCGATTAAATTCCATAAATAATAATTTCCATCTTTCCATATATTTCTTTTATTTGTCACCGGTTAGACCATAAAATTATAGGTTAAGGGAAACTAGAAATTGCACATAAAATTGTGACATATCAATATATTTCATTTCAGCAGCGTTATATGTCATATTTGCAAAATCGTTTCGAAGTAAAACAACTAAATACACATGACTCGCGACATTCCATGTTACCATAAAAATAGTAGAACCACATGAGTTGTGAAACAAAGATAAAAGCTTGTTTCAAAATAATTGTAAGATTCTCATCTACATGATTTGAAAAGATCAGCCACACCAAAAAAAAAAAAACAGAGAAGAGTGGGTCTCATTCTAGTACATTTATATACATTGAAAGACAATACTCAGCCTATCAAATAAGAACGTCGTCGTCTTGGGTCAGTAACATTGATCCTCCAATGGAAGTCAGTGGAACCTCTACGTCTCGCTCTCCTCCTCTCCCAGTTGAGTTCTGTCCTCCTCTTCTTGGTCAGCCTACAAAACCTTTGCAAATCTTCGTCCATGGCGTCGTGCACTTTCCACCATCTAGCGTGAGCCGCGTCGCTAGCGTACACATGTTGCTCCACGTCAAAATTGCAGTCGTAGTCTCTATAGCAAAGCCATGGTTTCCATCCCAAGTAGTGGACTGCGTAGAGCTGAGGCGGCTCGGCAGCAAAGAGGCTGTTCTTGATGTTTCTTTCGTTGGTTGTGTTCGACCAGAAGTTCTTTAGAAAGTTTACTCGTCGAGGCAATCGGTGCCACCACACGAATATCTCGTTCAGATACCTGGAAATACATATGTACATTAGCATCCCCTATAAATTATTTTAGGAGCACTCAAAGAAACTAACCTTCACTTCATGTGTGATTTACATGAGTGCAATTTCCTAGGTGGCAGCCTCACAATCACTTTCACACACTTTTTAAAAAACCCCTTTGTTAACTAGAATTATTACAACATATGTCATTGGTCACTACAATATTAATGTGACCAATATTGATGAATTATCACACGATTCATGTTTGCTCATTTTTAGTTTCTATATTCAATTCCACCACGTATAGAAAGTGTATCATTCGGTTTACTCATCAATTTAATAACTGAGATTTGGTAGCTGTCTATTATATTGTACATATGAAATATATTTTTGGGGTCTATATTGTTCACATACAACTTATGTCATTGTGACAAATACATTTTCTAACGTTACATTATATTTATATGTGTTTTCGGATGATCATATCCATGAAAACACAGATTTTATATGTTTGTAACTTCAGACATTACGTAATATTTACATATTTTTATATTACATATCTATAATTATAATATACAACTAAATATATTAATACACGGACGCTCACTTCAGTTTATATAAAAAATTATTTAAAAAAAAAAACAGTCCCAGTTGGATTTTCCGATGTATAATATTGAAAAGATGATCCAGGTTTTATCTTTGTCAATACACCTGATGTTAATTTATTTGATAAGAATCAAGTTCATATTATAATGTGCAATGTTGACTATTTGATTTGTAATACATAGTTTTTGCTATGCATACATCAGATTATATGATGTTACATATATCGTGAGATATTGAATTTTGATGAAAAACTATTTTGATTCAATTATTACACATGTAGACTAAGTTTAATTTATGTGCCAAACCCGATAAATAGGGCACTGATTTGCTAGATGTATTTACTGAAACTGATAAACGAATATTACCTCTCGCAAACCGTGAATTATATTAATTGATATGCTTTATGTGTTTTCCTAAAACAACCAGGATTAAGAGAGGGATTTACTTGCTGAACAACCCACATGATTTATATGATAATCATCCAATGTATCCAAGCGTATTTTATGGTATTAGCTATCAAACACGATTTACTTGTCGAACAACCCACATGATTTATATGATAATCATCCATTGATTATGTATCCAAGCGTATTTTATGGTATTAGGCATTGATTGTAGACGTTGAATCATAAATAAAAATTGAAATGTAATTAAAAGTGAGATTTCTTTTATTTAATGTTCAACAATACAAAAATGTATTTTTATTTCAAGTTTCATATTGTTTGTCTTTCTTTTGTTTCATATGGTTTGTCTTTTTTTTATAAACAAACAAACCATTATAATATAGACGCACACTCTAGGTAGCTTAATTTTTTGTTTAATTAAATAAAAGAAAACCATATCACAAGTAATACAATAACATATAGTATCTGGTATATGGTTTGAAAACACATATTTAGGTGACGACGATTCATTTAATGTAAAACCTTGAATTAAAAGTTATAGTACATTGACTGATTTTATAGATCTTTGAAAAGAAAGTTTATATTAAATATAATGGAATCCCTTAATTTAAGCTCCAAAACTTTTAATCAAGAAATCAACATAAATAATAGACAAATAGTTATTTTTTATATATCATTTGATCTATGCAAGTCTTTGGTCAATATCATATTTAATATTGTTTCCTAAATTTTCTGATCTTTGCATAAAATATTTTTCAAAATTTTAAATTGGAATCGAATAGTTAGGGATCTTTATAAGCACTGATTTTTGGCGATGCAATATTCCTTCAACCAAATTTTCCGCGCTGAAACCCTATATATAATACTAAACTCATTGCTACGTTATTACAACCAACGAATTTCAAAACTGTGATAACTAGCAAAGAAAATGAGTTTTCCAAATTTTATCTCCGACTTGAAACCGTGCAAGTCTATATTGAAGTAGATAAAAGTGGAAGTCAAAAGATTTTGGAAGCAGTACTCCTGTTTTTGGTGGAGCGAGACCATTGAAATGGTCTGTATAGATGCAAAAGTAAGTTGTTGTTAGCCTGTAAATTGTATAAAGCTAAACCCTTAGAGCATAAGTTATATGAAGCTTTTGTTATTTTTTTCAGGGAGATAAATCCATATATCTGTCAAAGAATTTGGTTTCGCAGTTTGATTATTTTCTGAAACAAGGACGCTCCACGCTTTTGGATGGTAATGGGCAATAAAATCAAGCATAAATACTCTGAAACAAGGATGCTCCAAGATTTTGCTTTTTTAATGATTCAACAGGTTGTTATAGTTGAATGTTTATATCTTACATTTATTTTACAAGGAATGTTTATAAAATATGTCACATAGTTTTGACCAAAAATATTATAACATAGTCTCAAATTCTGGATAATATTAAATACATTTACGTCTTTTATGAGCGAGATTTCTTCACTTGAGAAACATGGTATACGTACAATTCGTACCAATAGATATGGATGATGTACAGTTTAATTAAGCATAGTTATTCACACATTAACAAGTGGCGTAAATTCATGCAGGGATCAGAGTTGGTGGACGAGAAAAAGTGACTGAGGGAGAGAGTATGGCTATGTACCTATTGTAGAGATCATTTGATATTTATAGGGGTAATATAAATAAGCTAAATTGTGTTTAACAAAATGATAACATTAAATAGGATGCTTATATGTCAAGCTGAGAGTGCTCCTCGGTTATATTTTTAATTGGACATACATTACTAGGAATATTAAAATTTTTTATTAAATAGACCACTAAATATTTTACTATATATATCATCAAATTTGAATATGGTAATAAATAAAAATTAAACTACACGTGTATTAAAAATACTTGATTTTTGGTCATTTAATGTATTAAAAATGAAAAATGTGATTATTTTTATGGAAAGAAAGATTGCAAAAGGAAGATGAAAGAGGAGGAATTTCTGAAAATTTTGCATATTTGTATATATAATGTTACATAATAGTTTGAAAAATAGTTACATAACCTATTCCTCTTTTTTCGCCAACATAGAATGATTCCGATCCTTTCTATTGAAGCTCTGAAAGATAAGATTATGTTTTTAGTTCAGGCAATATTTGTTATGGGCTTAACATAGATTTTAAGAATTTATAAATTAGGCTGAATAAAATTAAATATAAAATTATATTAGATTCTATAAACGTAAAATCAGTTATGATGAAGTAAACTAAAACCAAACTCAATTTTTAAACAACGACCACCATCAAACCACTAAAATAAAAAACAACAAAAACCATTAATTTAATATTTCGTTTAATGCTTTATTAAATTTGAAACATATACTTATCCGTAGAGAAAAAAATAAAATTCCAAAAATATAATTATTTTTAAATTACAAATACATCATTATTTTAAGTATTTCACTCTGCACAAGGTGCGGGTTATCACCTAGTTATTGTTATTATGGTTTAACGTATTGTTAGTAGTTTTATATAGCTTGTATGGTCTACAAGCGATTTACACTTAACCATAACATTAAATCAATGAAAAACTGGCTCTTAGATTTTGGAAGCCAAAAACAATTTAGTAAGAATTTTAATAAAATGATATATATAATTTAGAGGTACTCTTAAAAATTTTGGGGTTCAGTTTCCAGGTTTCACTTTGTTAATGCACTATATTAATTTACTATATACTAAATGGTTATAACATAAAACTACTCTGGTCTTGTTGAAATGCAAAGTGCTTACCCTTGATCTCCACCGTTGTATGAAACGATGTCGTTTCGTTGACTCATGATCGTACTAAACGTACAATTAGATGGCTCAATGACCATTACGCCGGAATTAAATATCCAGGCATCATTTCCGGTGGCCGACATCTGAGGGAAGTGAAAGAGAAGATCAAGGTTAAGTAGGACGATGATGTCAGCATCAATGAAGACAACTTTGTCGTAATCCGTCAATTGCCACAATCGAAACTTGCTGTAGTTATACTCATTGTAAGAATCTTTTTCAGCAAGTGGGTTTCTGATTCGTAGGATACGACGGAGCTTCCATCCTGCGGCTGCGAGAGCTCGGAGTTTGGTAATGGAGATGGAGTCATCGTGGAGAAGGATAAGGTCGCGTTTTGTGTTTGTCTTAAGGAGGCTTTGAGCCAAAGTTATGGCGCCACAGACATAAGATTCTGAAGAGTGGAGGACGGTTGCGTAGGCCTCACGTTTTGGTCGTCTTGTCTCTGCTTTTATCTTTGTTAGGTCATACACTTCGTCTATACCTGTTTTTTTGTATTGTAATACAAGAAAATTATATTATACTGCTTCATTTATACAATTAAATTGATGAATTAAACAGGTTATATTAATCTAATTGATACAGTAGCAAATTAATAAGCATAACTATTTTATGAATAGATGTATTAGTAAAATTTTGATTATATTTTGTAAAAGTTTAAACTCTCTTTTTTCTTGTAAAGTTTACTCTTATAAGATGTTACTATATTTTGACTAAACTGCACACATGACATAAACATATTAATCATGCCGTTTTGGAATCTCTTTTAGAAATGCAAGGTAGCTTGAAAATCAATCAATATATGGTGGTTAGCAAAAAGACAGCCTAAAACACAACCACTTAGGCAACGTATCCAAACATGTCGATTTGTTTTATTTTCCACGATATAGTTGGTACCTTTCACATCAATTTCACGTAATCAAGATCTTTAAGTTGCAATGTCTCATTTGAGACCTTTCTATCTCAAGTTCAGTTTGAATATATCTCCTAATTCGCAAGTTCAACTTTTAATCAAATACAAAACAAAAGCTAAAATAATTTGCTAATATTACTCAAAAAAATTGGTTTTTATCCTAAGTGAATTCTGTTATGGGAATTAGCTTTTTTTGTGTGGTTTGTGTAGTTTAGTTCTTTTACTAAATTTAGAACTATTAAGAAATAGGAAGAAATGTTTTACCAAAAAAAAGGAAGAAATGTGATTGTTATGAAAGTAATTTTACCTTGTGGTGCCCACAAAGGTAGAGCAAGATTGCAAGATCCGATGGGCAAACTAACCTTCTGCTGTAACCTAACCACCTCAGGCCGATACAACCACCAATCTCCCTCCCTCTTCTCCAAATCATCACACCGGAAAATCTCAATCATCGGTTGACATTTGCTCCAAAATAAAACTTTGCTCTTCCATGTCCAATCCGTTTTCCCTTTCCTGGCCGCCAAGTTAGCCGCGACTAGGTTCACTTGCAACCTCAACACCTCTCTTCTCCATCCTTCTTCAGGGCACTTACAAGGAAGCTTCACTACTATCAAATCCAACTTCTCTAATCTTTCGAAATCAGGCATTGGTATCTCAGGACATGTGGGAACCTCGTGATCTTCCTCTTCGTCTATCCATTCAGGGAACAAGTCATGCCATGTGAAAAGCTTAGACACACGCTCAAAATGTATGTGATTAGTTTCTCCATAACGTTTCCATTGGGTAAGATCGGTTTCTTCCATGTTTACCATCCCTATCTTTGTTTTCCCTAACCCTCTTCTTAGAGTCTCCTCCATGAAGCTTGGTGCCTCAAGCTTAGTTTGGTTACTAGCTATTTGTGGACCTATCTTGTTTATTTGGTTCTCTGCAATGAGTTCTTGCATCTTCACTCCTCTCGTTACCTATAACTCCAAATATTTGATCAAATAGCAATAGTAAATAAACCTATTAGATCGAGTTAGGTATAGAGTTTACCCGTTCATCAAAATAAAACAAACACACCTCACTTTACCTTGGGAGTGCAATGACGAAAGGAGCATCCAACAAAGGAAGCTGCGCTGCGGAAGTAGACTGACGAAGAAGGGTGAAGAGAAAATGCAGTGTAGAGAAGAAAAGAGAGAGCAAACAAGACTAAGTTGAAGCGTATCAATGCGGATTTGGATGGAGCTATCTTCATTACCATCATCATCGTCCTCCCGTTTCTCAGGGGCAAACACTTTTCTTTCATCTTTGGGATATTTGTGTATATAAGATGGTGATTTTCTATTATATACGGTCCGTGTAACGTAGTTACTAGTTAGGGAAGTAGTGCTAAAAAGAAGTAGTTAGGGAAGATAAAAATAATAGAAATAAACATGATTAGTAAACTACATATAGGACCAGAGGTTGAGTTTTTAAAGCAAGATAATAATATACCAAAAAAAACATCTAGAAGAGTTTCATTGGACGTGTCAAAGGATTTTCTTTAGGACTAGACTTGGGTTCACCCCTTATGGTGAACCTTTAAATTCACCACCTTCCTAATAACCAATCAAAGTGCCAACTAGATTAATGATTAAATAATTTAAAAAATAAATAATGTCATATTTAATAATGCTAATCTTACTATTTAATCCCTAAACTCAAACTCTATACCCTAAATCCAAATTCTAAACCCTAAATTTTAAATTATAAATCCAAATTATATACCTTAAATCCAAATCTTAAACCCTAAACCCAAACTATAAATCATAAACCAAAAAATCTAAACTCTAAACCCAAAACTATACCCTAAACTCAAACCCTAGACCCTAAACCCTAAACCCTAAACCCAAAACCTAGACTCTAAACTCAAACTGTAAACCCTAAACCCAAACCGTAACCCTAAACCCAAACCCTAGACCGTAACCCAAACCATGAATTCTAAATCAAAACTTTAATTTTTAACCTTAAATTTCAAAAGAACAACATCAATATTAATCCAAATATTTAGGGTATAGGGTTTGGGTTTTGTATTTACGTTTTGGGTTTAGAGTCTAGGATTTGGGTTTAGGGTATAGATTTGGGTTTAGAGTTCAGGTTTTTGGGTTTATGATTTATGGTTTGGGTTTAGGGTTTAAGATTTAGGTTTAGGGTATAGAGTTTGGGTTTATAATTTAGAATTTAGGATTTAGAATTTGGATTTAGGGTATAGAGCTTGAATTTATAGATTAGATAGTGGCATTAGCATTATTAAAATTGACACTGTTTATTTTTTAATTATTTTGGTTTTTGAAAAAACTATTTAATATTTTTTAATCATTAATTTAGTTGGTACTTTGATAGGTTATTATGAAGGTGGTGAATTTAAAAGTTCACCATAGAGGGTGAACCCAAGTGCTGTCCTTTTCTTTACTCAAAAACAAGCCTGATAGGTTTATAGTAATATAAACAGAGATATCGTCCAAATTTTAGCAAACAAAAAAAAAACAAAGATGTCGCCAACGATTATGGGTGGTTGGGCTACAAATAATGAAATGGCTGTGCAAAAATGTACGCCTTACGTTACGTATTTGTTCTCAGTTGCACATATGGGACCAAGTATATTTATAATCAAAACAACCGTCTTCTATATTGTCTCATGTGCAATGGGCAATGGGTTATTAGTCATGACTTGTGAGTCAAGCCACAAGCTTAGATAAAAACTATGTATAGTTAGTAAACATCCAACGCTCGTCCCATCTTTTGTTTTTTTCTCCACTTTGTCTATTCATTCATAAAATTCTTGTAAATAAAGAGGGAAATGTTGAAGTTCTGTTACGATACTGCGTTCGAGAGCGGGTAAACCGTCTGATAGAGACAATCCAACAATCTTTTTTATAAGATCTAAATTTCCACAACTTGATGTGTACAGCGACAAAATTAAAAAAAAAAAAACAGTTTCAATTATCTTTGTCGGTAAACTTTCTAAAAAAAACTCTCCACCAACTACAACTTTTGAGAATTATTAGTACAAAAGATCACAATAATTCGAGGTAAAGGACAGTTTCAAGAGATGCTTAATGTAACAATACACTAATTAAACGTAACCGTTCCCAGACATTGGTATAGGCCTACCTTACTATGTGTAATATTTTGAAATATAATCAAGAAACTATCTATAGGAAATTATCTTCATATGCCATCAAGATTGATAAAACAAACTAATTTAAGTTACTGATCATTTGATAAAAAAAAAGAAATGTAAAATGGACGACGTCAACATACAGAATCGACGTGGTCTAAAGGCCTAAAGCTTAGAGTTAAATATACTTGAATCCAAAAGCAAGTGCCAAGTATGCAAGGACATTACATATCTCATTATATTCGTAAATATGTTAGTGTAAGAAATGATGTAATATCATCATTTTAAGCTTAGATGTCAATGCGATTTAGCGATCAAAAAAGAAAGAAAGAGAAGAAAGAGAACTGAGATGGTAAGAGTGAGACATAGGTAGCTTTTTATCGTATGTCAACCAAATTAATCAAGAATTAGACTAAACGATCATATAAGTTAGGTGTTCCAACCTAATACGGATTAGATTTGGGTGGTTTAAGCTGGTGAAAAATGGATTGCAGCTTCATAGCCTTAAACCAACATACCATATTGATAGAGAATAGAACTTGCTTGAAAAGAAAAGGAGGGTGAAGAGGAAGACTGCAACAAGAGACTTGTGTTTAGTTCGCAATCAGATTGTGAGTGGAGTGAGAATGGTGTGGAATAGGAGATGATGCATCGGAGTATTTAACTAAGAGTATATATGGTGTAAGTTTATGTGAAGGGAGATTGTAGATTTATATTAAGTCATGCAAGAATAACGTTTTTTGGCTTTTGTTATTTTTGAAACTATATCATAGCTCTTTTGTGCTAAGATTGTTGGTTAGAGGGTTCAAATCGAACCATGACACCTTTCTCCAAATTTATCACTTAACATCATTTTACATGTAAATTTCTAGAATGAGATACAACAGTAACTGTAGATTGAGAAAATATTTTGAGTTTTCAATGATTCTTATCTAGTATATTAATGAATTGAGAAGGACTAGCTAGTGACAATCCTATTACTATATATGTATCATAACTCAAGGGGGCCCTGTAAGTAAAGAAAAGTTTGTCATCTTGTTCACCTCACCCATATTATATTCATAAAATCAAATCATCCAATCTGGTAAGCAAATAGATTTGATGATTAGAAGTTATAATGCAAATCGGTGGTCCTCACAAGCGCGACTTTTCGGTGGAGACATTTGATGGCCTGATTATTCATTCACACAGTACAGTATGAAACAAATCATAACATCATATATATCTTTACACCATCAATAATATTTATTCAACTATAATTTATAATGAAAGTCCTAGACAACACCAGTCATAAGTATCGACATCACCAGAAACCACGATCTCACTCCACTCGACCCTTCCATGGATCTCTACTCCAACCCTATCCAAAGCGATCATCGCACACCAAATCTTCTCTTCGCTATCTTTCCACAGCAACGCAAGTTTCCCATTGCATTCCACCATATGCCTCCCCGCATCACAACACAAACCTTTAACCTTTCTCCATATCTTCTCTTCCGAATCGTACCACATTAACCCAAGCTCAGAGTAAAAAACGTAGATCAAACTGTTTATCACACACGCTTTACGTATCTTCCATGTATATTCCTCCGGTAGCTCAAGATTCTCACAGGTACCATCTTTTGTGTCGTAGATTGTGTGATAATCTCTATAAAAGCTCATACCATAAACCTTTCCATCTAGGGCCACTGTTTCACGAAAGTCATTCCACGTGTATCCTCTCCCGTATGTGATTTTCCGATGGGGACCTAATGGCCCAAATTCCCAAGTTTGAGTATTTGGGTCAAAAACCTCAACCTGGTTGATCTCGTCTTCCCAGCACCCTCCAATTACGTATATTTTCCCATCCACCACTGCCACGCCTGCTCCCTTTCGGGCCACCTTCATGCTAGGACCCTTACTCAACTTGCCAGACCTGGAATCAAAGATAACTAAGCCGAATGAACCCTCATCATCGTAATCCGATCCACCAACGAAATAGATCTTAGAACCTAAGCATACAGTGGGACAAGTGGCCATATTTTGAGTTGTTGAAATATCAACCGACTTCCAAGAATTTGTTTTCTTCTCTTTTGAGTTGAAAGTGACCCAATGAAACGTCCAGACAGGATTAGTGAAGTGAGTATAGAATACACACAAGAGGGGATCATCTTTCATGGCCGCCAGTAAGGACCGCATCTGCGCAAGCTCACCAGAAAGCACAAGAGACTGGAAGTTTTTGCAAACACAAGCGAGAGTCGGGTTGTGGCTTGTCGGGACACGAGCTAAGCAGTTCAAAACAAGATCGTTTGGTAGTGACAACAACAAAGAATCACAACCCAGGGTCGGGTCGTAGCTAGTCGGAACGCGAGCTAAGCACTTCAAAACAACATCGTTTGGTAGCGACGACGAAGAAACACAAGCCAGGGTCGGGTCGTAGCTTGCCGGTACGCGAGCTAAGCAGTTCAAAATAACATTGTTTGGTAGCGACGACGAAGAATATTGGTTTCTATAAATTATATTTATAGCTCGTCTGATGATATCATTGAAGAGTCTTTTAAGTAACGACCACATCATTGACAACGAAGCACGATGATTTTCTTCTTGCGGTTCACTTTGGCTTTTGAGTCACCTGCGGTAGACATCACCTATGCAGTAAGCTTAAAGCTGGCTCTGATACCAACTGATAGAGAGGCGGAAGCTTAAAGCTTGAGAATTAGTGATCAAGATCGAGCTTGACGAATGGGATAAACTCTTGGCGAAGTTGATACTCTCAACTCGTCAAAAGGGTTTTCGAATTGTTAATACTCTTAACAAGTTCGAAGATTGGCTAGAGTACTCCTCTAAGTGCTGTAAAGCTCTGTAAATAATTGTTATTAAAAATCAAGATGCTCTTTCTACATTCTCGTGATCTTCTTTTTTAGGAGAAAGAAGATCCCAAGCCCTAAGCATAATGGAAAAACAAAGACTAAAGCCTGAAATTAAAAGAAAATTAAAGCCTAATGTAAAAAGGAAAAACTAAACACCGACATTGTGTAGAAGCTTCTCGAGTCTATGCTGCATCAACTACGGTTAGGAGGAGAGACTAAAGAAAAATAGTAAAGGGAACCCTAATTAAGACAATTATGTTATTATAGCTATGATCTGAACTACAAATTTAGAGGTAAAATAGAAAATAAGATGAGTTGACCAGATATTATGAGATGTCCGAATCTGGTCAAGGCAGCTGGGGAGCGATGGTAAATTTGAACGCAGCGCTGAACTCTTAGGGTTTTGGAGACGATGGCTTTAGCATACTAGCAAGGATGAACGAACCTTTATTAGGCTAGATTATTGCTTTGTCCCATGTAGAATACAAGCCTACGATCAAAAAACAAAAAAAAAAGCGAAAATAAAACAAGAGTAATCCCTTATGTATTGTTTGAAAAATATTACAACATTTGAATTAAAATGATTTTTAGAATCCTTATAAACATAGGCTAGTGCATCTTAAAATATTTATATTTTTCATTAAATTAATTATAGATTTGATAACAATCTATGTATCTTCTATTTTTTTGATCTTATGTATTAAAATAAATTAAACATATAATAAAATTTAGTTTTTTTTCTATACATTGCATTTTGAATTTTTAAAATGATAATAAATTAATAAAAATGTTAAATGTACCATATTAAAAAATTTGTGATCATGATTCTAAACTTTTTATCACAAAATACAAATAATCATAAAAACATATAAATGATCATAAAACTATACATGCATAAGAAGTCTCATTTAATAATACTTAGATACGAATCTGCGCAGTGCGTGGATATTGTTCTTTCTATTTTTATACTATGATATTTTTATGTAATTGACATTAAACATGTGATTTATTATCCGGAATTCGGATATGATCTTAAATTCGCTCCGGATTCGCTCCAAAATAGAATAATTGGGATGCCTGGATCTGAATCCATATAGTAAAATCTCGGATCCGTCAAAATCGAATTTGAATCCGGATATCTTAATTTTATCCGGATATCTGGATTCAGATCCTTGCTTTTAAAATATTTAATTTTTAAATTTTATTAATATTTATATTTGATATATTAATATTTATACATAAAATCAGTGTTATAGTATTTTTTTAATAATACCTTTTTTGTCATCTAATAATATCATATGCAAAAATGTATTCATTGTTTTTTTTAAATGTTTAATTGATGTAATATTTTTAGATTTTTTGTATTTTAAAAATATTTTAAAAATAAAATTATATTTACGGATCTGAATCCTGATCCTCACGGATATCAATAATATTTAACAGATATTTAAACTCGGATATCCAGAAGACACTGATCTGAATTAAAATATTAAAATCATGGATCCGACGGATATGGATCCAAATCCGGGTACCCTTACTTTCCTGGATATCCAGATCCGTTTCCTAATTGACATTTATTTAATATATTTTCTTTAGATATATTGATATGTTCGTGGAAGCTTGGTTTCAAATCAGTATTTCCCCTTTTAGGTAAATCCTATTTAAGGGGTTTATACAACCCGTTCAGGTAATCTAAATATTGGCATCAGATTCGATTCATGTATTTTTCGATAAATTCAAAGTTTGTATTATTATTTAAAATACATACATCATTGACAAATTTTGGATTTTTATTTAAAATACATACAGCATTGACAAATTTTGGATTTTTATTCATCCAAATTTATATCTCTATAATATTATTTGAGAAGTCAGTTTTCTATATGACGCGTTCACATTAACTCTCACGATGGTTGATTACGTATATACCCCTAATTAATTAAAATATTATATATGACTAGCATTAATAATGTATTTCCTTTTTCATAATAATTAACTTTTTAATTTAATTTTCATTTTTTAAAACACACATAAATAAAAAAGGAAATATTTATAAGATATTAAAATATAATATTGTAATAAAAACGAACTTTAATTCTTTTTATATTT